>NC_056739.1:324523286-324725786 GCF_019279795.1 Protopterus annectens | reverse complement strand
TTGACTATTTATTATTTGTGTGTTATTTTATGCTGGTTTTAACTTATTCAAAGTAAAAGGATTACTTTTCAGCCAGCCCGTGCATCTTTGTCATTTTGTTTTTTGGGTTTCATCAGTGCTCTTATTGTCTTGGTTTTTCTTTGAGCCACATGGATTCTGCTGAGATGGAGACTGAAACTGCACAGGACGACATGTTTGGCAGTCTAACACAACTAATTCAAAAATTAACAGACAGACTTGAACAGCTTGAACAACGCAACCTGTCACAATGCTCTAACCTTTCACTTCATTCTAATCCATTTGTGGACATAAATGGGTCAAATACTGGAGAACTAAATACAAGGGTCTCCAATTCACCAACAACTCAATTGATTCGAATAGATACAGGAACGGATGAATGGCCATCTAGAGCAGCAGTAACTGTTACACCAAGAAATGATGATTTCTCTTCTTGGCTAAATTATGATTGTGGTTTTGCACCTACAACAAATCTTAATCCAGGTATGCCTAAAACCTATCAAGATAAACTGACTGAATTAAACCATGTTTTGTTAAAGATAAAGAAACTACAAATGGATAATAATTATTTCTTAGAATGCATAAAAAACAACATAGTTCCAAAAGGTTTACGTGTATGGTGATTTCCCACCGGCCTCACAGCAAATTCACCATTACACATGGACTTAATTAAACTCTTTGACAAATTTGGTGTAGATTACATGAACTTGGTGATCAATGACAATAAGAAAACAATAGAATTTTTATCAAAGAAAGCAAATGCACTTGATTCAGCAGTAAAAAATGACTCAGCTTTTTCTAATAATGACTTTGACTATCAGCGTATATTTAAATCTATTGATGAAAAAATGAAATTAATAAAAGAAAGGAAGCTTAAAAAACTAGATAGGGATGTGCATGCCTATGGCCAGGGCACGGCTTATCCCCCACCCCCAATTTCAAAGCAACGGGATTTTAAATTGACCTCTCACGACAATAGAAATGAGACTTATACAAATCCTAATATAAGTATGGGGAATGTTGAAATAGAAGAAAATGATGATTTTTTAGAAACGGATGTTTTTCCCCCACGTCAGAGGTTGGAAAGACTACAACAACATCAGCAAACATCTCAGCAACAAAACCAAAGAAGGACTTGGGGGCCACAGAATCAATCCCATGTTCAAGGAACCTTTTTCAGGGGGAGGAACAATTACCACAGAGGCCAGTGGAGAGGACACTAGTGGCCGTACCATCATCACTAAGTTGTCCGGAGATATACACCAACAATACTAATGATTTTACAGTATATAATTATTCTCAATATGTTTTTGATAACTGTATATGTGATTTGTTGTCACGAGGACAAACGTTTATTCCTAACAAAAAATTAATATTGTGATTCTATAATAGATCTCAAAACTTTTGTTCGGAAGTTAAATTTAAGTCTTTTATTTCAAAACACAGAACAGGTAATGAAGCCATTTTACATTTCCAGTTCATACAACCCCCCACTGCATCCGACTTGGAAATTGTTGAAAAATTGTGTGAATTAGATTTTTGTGCTCTTGATTCTTTGGGAACAACAAATAATAAAAAATATAATCCAACTAAACAGGAGAATGAGACTCTAAAAACATTAATGGATACAAAAAGTATTAGACTTATTAAGCCAGATAAAGGAGGGAATATGACTATATTTAACACTGAAGACTACAATACCAAAATTTTAATTATATTAAACAGCAACACATACACAAGGAGCTCCATTAATGAATTAAATGGAGCATATAGACGTATTAGGGGTATCCTGTATGATTTGTTTATTGAAGGGGACATCGACATCGATGAATTTAACTTTATGAATGTTAGTTATCCAAGGACTCCAACTATGTTTGGAGTCCCTAAAATTCATAAAAATTTAAATACACCCCCTTTTAGACCCATTGTGGATGCACAGGGTTCGATTACTAACCCAATTGCAAAATTTATTGACAATAAATTAAAATCATATATACATGCAGAGAAACATTTGTTAAAAGACTCTTGGGACTTTTTGTCCACAATAGGGTCTACAATATACAATGAAAATGATATCTTCCTCACCATAGATGTTAAAGACTTGTACTCTGTCATCCCATATCAACAAGGAATGGACTGGGTGAATTTATATTTGATGCAACAGGGACTAACTCAAAATAGTATTAATTTATTTGAACAATTATTAGATATTATTTTAAAGAACAATTTTATACTTTTCAATAATAATGTATATTTACAAAAAGAAGGTGTAGCTATCGGGTCTCCATGCAGAGGCCTCTATGCAAACATAGTAATATGTGTATGGGAGAATAAATACGTTTTTAACTCACCATTTTTTTAGTTATTGTAAAACCTACTTGCGTTTTTTAGATGACATATTGATTTTACGGAATGGAAACGAAAAAAGAATTGATGAATTTTTAAGTTATATTAACGTAACCACCTCATTTCTAAAATTTACGGCTACAAAAAACAAAAATTCAATAGCTTATTTGGATGTATCATTAGAAAAAGATTATGACAATAAGAGATACACATCAAAGATATTCCGAAAAGAAACTTATAGCAATAGTTTTTTGCATTTTGATAGTTGTCATCCCTATGCCCAAAAAAAGCTGTTCTAAAAGGTCAATTTGTTAGAGCAGCAAGAATGGTTAGCAGCAGGGATGATTGTATATCAGAATGTTTGAATTTAACTGAGATGTTCAGAAATAGAGGGTATCCAAATAAATTGATAAACAATGTTATGTCAGAAATAATAATAAAACGTGACAATTTACATTTCATACCTCTCTTAAACCATGTACTTACCACAAGTACAGATTTAATAGAGGCAAGTATTATGGGAGAAAGTGATACATCATTGAATATCTTGGGTTCAAGCAATTTAATGTACAATGCTACAAATGTACGAACCACTAGTGATGTAAAATGTTTCACTAGAAGTTTCATTACTACCTTCAACACTGACAGCGTTTCTATTAGTGAAATTCTTATGAAAAATTGGCAACTTTTAATAGCTGATCCATCACTACACCATCATTTTGATTATAATCCATCAATAGTGTATAAAAAGGATAAAAATTTGAAAAAAGTTTGGAAAGTACACAAGCCACTAAATACGGAAGAATGTATAAATGTGGCAGGCGTAAATATTGTTGTTACGTGTTGGAAACCACTGAATTAATAATTAATGGTGTCAATATTAGAATAAAGGAGAAAGCTAGTTGTATCAGTGAAAAGATAGTATATTGTGCTTTATGTTGTGCCTGTACGGGGTTTTACGTAGGTAAAACAGAAAGGAAATTGAAAGACTGTATGGGTGAACATATTAGAGCTATACGCGATTGTAATGAAATGAATGCTCTAGAGAAACACGTTAATACTTATACATCTCACTCTTTTAAATTTATTGTTTTAGATGCCATAAAATTGGATGCTAGGGGAGGTGCATGGCAACCATTGTTAGAAAAATTAGAATTACAATGGCAAATAAAATTAAATGCACACAATTGGCCTGAATTAAATAATGCAATTTCAATTGCTAGTATTTTAAAGTTAAAAACTTTAGAGAGATAGTAGTTTTTTTTACATACTTTTTCCAGGCCTTATTAGGTACATACATTTTTAAGTACATTTTTTCAAGTATACCTTTTATGTACTTTTCCAGGTACTCTTTTAGGTATCATTATTATTATTATTATTATTAATTATTACAAATTCACTTTTAACAAGATTAATGATATGCATTATTTATTACATGTAGTTACTTAGTTATAAATAGCAGGTACACAAATTATTATTCATTTATATATACTAGATATATATTATTATTATATATATATATATATATATATATATATATATATATATATATATATATATATATATACCAGTTATATTTTTTACAACATTAATTTGTGCATCTTATTACTTTATATATATATATATATATATATATATATATATATATATATATATATATATATATATTATATTTTACATAAGAACTTAGTATATATTTATAACTATAGTGTTTGGTTTAATAAGTGTATTTATATTTATATACATCAAATTAAAAAGTATTTTATTAATTACCTAGATTGTCATGCACGATGCACCTTACAAAATATTAAACAAAAATTTTTTATACATAAAATTTTTTTTAATATAAATATTTATTTTATACATTAATATTTACTATACATATTTTAAATTATTATCAAATACATATTTTACATTTCTGACATAGGTTCATGATTGATTACAACGCAAGACATAGGTATTAATAAATATATTTTAATAATAAAAAATATTTTAACAAATTAATTTTTTAATAAATTAATATTTCATACATTACATTTTCTTAGATAGTACACATAAACAAATAATGATTACACCTTATTTCATACGAGTTTTTGTAAGTTATAATTTATGTCCGCTTTCCATGTGTGAGCCATAAAAGGTGGTATCCACAGTTCCTAGTACTGAAATTTAAATAGGAATGAATCGGATACATAGTTTTTATAGTGGTTTCTCTATGTATGAGGAAGTTATTAAATATCGGTGATACTTACATGACTACATCAGGCTTAATATACAAGTAGGTGTTATGCAATATTCTTTAGGCATTGGTTTGTTGTCGGTCTTCGTTATGCGTCTTTGCAAACCTTTCACATATAACCTTAGGTTTTAAATCTTGGAAATATTCAATATGCATATACAAAATTCAAGTGTTTATATGTTTAATGTTTTACGAATGTTTTATAGGTTGGGCGATCACAGTGGTTCGACAGGATTTATTAGTCCATTCATCAAATTTATTTATAAGATACAATGTTTTATTTTTCCAGGATACATTGTTTCTTTAAAGTGTCAATGGAAATACATTGTATTACATCATTGAATTTGAGTATTTAACCAACAGGAAATGACGGTTAATTGTTTGAAAAAGTTTGGCAACTGCCAAACGAAAGCACTTACCTTACTTGACTATTTATTATTTTTGTGTTATTTTATGCTGGTTTTAACTTATTCGAAGTAAAATGATTATTTTTCAGCCAGTCCGTGCATCTTTGTCATTTTGTTTTTTGGGTTTCATCAGTGCTCTTATTGTCTCAATTTTTAAAGTATGCAAAGTCAACTAGCTTATTCTGACTGCAGTTAGTATTAGCGGTAGTATAGTTGGGTTAAGAGTCTAGGTGGGGGGGTAGGGGTGGGGGTGTTAGGCTGGATTAGAGCAACGACAAAGCCAGTGCAAATTTAAGTGGGATTTGAGTGCAGTCTTGAAAACGCTGCTGGAAGGTAGGGTAGTTAAGGAGGGGGGGAACATTGTTCCAAAGCTTAGATATGGTACATGAAAATATGGCTTCTCCTGCTGAGTTGTTGGGTTTGATAACAGTGAGTTGATTTTTGATGCTTGATCTTAGGGTTCTAGTGGAGTGGTAGAGTTGGAGAAGGATTTGAAGGGATGGGATGTTGTCGGGGTGGTTAATAAGTTTATGAGCGAGGGTGAGTTGATTAAAGTGAAGGAATTGTGGGAGTTCTAGCCAGTTTAGTTCTTTAAGGGAGATACAATGACGACTGCAGTAGGAGGCCCCAGTGGCAAATTTAGCAATTTTGTTGTAACAAGCATCTGGCTTGTGTAGGTCTGTCTGTCTAAGGTTGGTAAGTATGGGGGATGCATAGAGTAGGGTAGAGATTAGCTGGGAATTGGCTGTGGAGATTCTGGCTGACTTGTTTAGGAATTGGCGGCTTCGATATAATGCACCAAGTTTCTTGTGAACTTTTTTTATTGGGAGAGATATGTGGGTGTCAAATCTTAGTTCATTGTCTATTTCCATGCTGAGTAATTTTGTGTGTTCTGATGGAGAGATGTTGGTATTGTCTTTGGTGAGAATGTTGAAATGGGGGGTGTTTTGGGTGGATTTGGAAGGTTGGAACAGGAGAAGGTTGGTCTTGCTTGGGTTGAGTAAGAGCTGAGCAATTGATAGCCAGCTTTCTACAGAAGAGAATGATTCCTGTGTGATTTGTTGGAGTTCTGGTAGAGTGGGGGAAGAGCAGATGCGAGTAGAGTCATTTGCGTATTGTATAAGAGATGCTTGTTTGGTGGCAGTATGTAGGTTGTTAGTGAAAAGTGAGAATAGCAGAGGGCCAAGGATAGACCCTTGGAGAACTCTGAGAGTAACTGGGAGGCAAAGTGATAGGTTATTGTCCCAGATTACTGATTGCTGGCATCCATGTAGATAGCTGTGGAACCAGTTGCAGGCTGATTGTGAGAAGGAGAGGTTTGGGAGAGTAGAGAGTAGAAGCTCATGAGATACCATGTCAAAGGCCTTTGAAAGATCTAGAAATACGGCAGTAGAGAGGAGGCCATTGTTTTTGTGATGAAGTATAGTGTTGGTGAAGGAGAGAAGAGCAGAGGTAGTGCTGTGATATGGCCTGAAACCATGTTGGGTTTTGGAGAGGATATTATTATTAGCTAGGAGGTAGTTGGAGACCTGGGTGTTGATACATTTTTCAAGTATCTTGGAGAGAGGGGAGAGGATTGTGATGGGGCAGTAACTGGAGAGGTCAGTGGAGGGGGTGCCTTTGTGGAGGGGAATGATGTGGAATATTTTCCATATAGAGAGAACATAGCCTTCAGTTATGGAACAGTTGATTAGAATTTAAATTGGGTAGGCTAGTGTATCAGCTGCAGTTTTCAAGTATTCATAGGGGAGGTTGTCAGCTGCGAATCTGGTGGGTTTATGTTTTGAAAAAAGTCTTTTTATGTTGGAGGTAGGTACTGAGGTGAAGAAGAAAAGAAGGGTAGAGGGCTTAGGGTTAGGAGTTGGGGGAGCTGTTGTAGGGAAGTGTTGTTTGTTTAGAGATGTTATAGTTTCAGTGAAGTGTTTGTTGAAGGATTCAGCGATACTGCTGGAGGAGGGAGGAATGGACGGCTGGGGGGTATCAACCTCCCCTGGGTGGAGGATAGTGTTAATTGTGGACCAGAATTGCTTAGGATTATGGTTGGTAGAGTTTAGGGTGGATTTATAGTAGAGAAATTTGTCTAATTTTAATTGTTTGTTGATCTTATTGCACAGTTCAAGGAAGGATTGCCTATCTGAGTTATTTTTTGTTAGGCCCAGTGCTCCCAGGCCTTATCTCTGGATTTCATTAGGGTTCTGGTGGTCTTTTGTAACCATGGGGTATGTCTGGATCTGACTTTGGCATTTCTTACAGGAGCATGGGTGTTTAGGATGGAGAGGAAGGTACTGTTGAAGAAGTGGACTGCCTCATCTAGGTTGAGGTATTTCAGTGTTGACCAGTTAAGATTTTGCAGGGAGGAGATGAAGGAGTTTTTATTTATTTTATTTTATTTATTTTACATTTGTTGACTGGGCTAGTCTAACTGGATAAATGTCCATTTTCAGTAGAGGCCCGGGGAGAAAAGCTCCAAGCATGAACACTAACAAAGTTAACAATATAACAAAGACATGTATAATAACAGTACAGAGGTACAATTGACTAAAGACATTATGTTAAAAGATTAAACTAAGTAAAAAATAACAAGTACACTAAGCACAAGCTGGGTATGGGCAAACAGAGTCAGGTCCTTACATTTATCCTATTACTATGAGAAAAAAAGAGAAATCAGTAGATTTGGAGGTATAGGCTAGGGGAGAGGGGAAGGGGTATGAGCAGGAGGGGAAAAGTTTCAGTCTGGGTTAGCACAAGGACAAAGCCACTGAGTTTTAAGATGTTCTTTAATATGCTTTTTGAATAGAGAAGTAGAAGCTAGAGTAGAAAGTTCAGGAGGGAGCTGATTCCAGTTTTTACCTATAGTGTTTGAGAAAAGTGAGTCACCAGCTTTGTTGTTAGATTTAACTGATGAGACCAGGAGTTTATTAGCAGAACGTAGTGTAGCTAGGTTTTTATATGGTGTAATCAGATTAGTGAGGATAGGGGTGTTATTGGGGTGGTGTAGGATCTTTTGAGTGATAAGTAACTGTTGACAGAGTATATGGTTCTGCAATTCTAGCCATCCTAGTTGTTTAAGGTTAAGGCAATGGTGAGTTTGACATGGAGAGCTTGTGATAAATCTAGCTATGCTATTATAACAGGTAGAAAGTTTTGAGATATTATTTTTAGATAGGTTTGTATATATAGCTGAGGCATAGAAAAGGGTAGAAATGAGGTGGGTTTGGGCAATAGTTTTCCTGGCTGTGGGGATAAGGAAGGGTTTAATTCTATAGAGGGTTCCAAGTTTTTTGTTAACAGTCTTTATGGTGGAGTTAATATGGTCATCATAGTTAAGACAGTTATCAATTGTAACACCTAGTAGGCAGGTGGTAGTATCAGGGGTTATGTTTGTAGCATTGTTAGAGGTAATAGAGAAGAATGGAGTGGGTGATTTATGAGATGGAGTAAAAAGCAGTAGTTTTATTTTTTTGGGATTAAGCAGGAGGCAATGTTGCATAAACCAGCTTTCTACATTTTGGAAAACAGTTTGGGTTAGGGACTGGAGGGAGGCTATGTTCTTAGTAGTACAGATTAAGGTTGAGTCATCTGCATATTGGATGCAGGTGGCTTGAGGTATGTTCATATGGAGGTCGTTGATAAATATGGAAAAAAGAAGGGGACGTAAGATAGAGCCTTGTGGGACTCCAATATTTACTGGAAGTAATGAAGACAGTTTGTTGTCCCAAAGTACTACTTGCTGTCTGTTTAGAAGATAACAACTAAACCATTGCAGTGCTAGTGGATCAAGAGAATGATACTTTAGTTTATGTAGAAGTAAGTTATGGTTAACCACATCAAAGGCTTTTGACAGGTCTATAAATAGCGCAGAGGAAAAGGAGTTAATGTTACGATTTTTATTTATAGAGTCAGTGAAGGATAGAAGGGCAGTTGTTGTGCTGTGGAATGGTCTGAAGCCATGTTGGCAGTTGGCTAGTAGATTATTTTGCAGTAAGTGGTTGAGTAGTTGTTTGTGAATACATTTTTCCATTATCTTGGCTAATGGGGAGAGTAAGGCAATAGGTCTATAGTTAGAAAGCTCTATAGAAGATCCACCTTTATGTAGAGGGATGATGTGGGGTACTTTCCATATGGTAGGGATTTTGCCTTCAGAGATAGTTCTGTTAATAAGGATAGATATGGGGTAGTCTATAGCTTTTGCGGCAATTTGTAGGTATTCAGATGGGAGATGGTCGGCAGAAGGGGTGCAAGGTTTCAGTTTTTTAAGTAGCTCGTAGATAAGAGATGTAGGAACAGGGTGTATATGAAATGTAGGAAGTGAAGTCTTGGAGGTATTAGGTGGGAAGGCAGTAGGTGGAGGAAGATAATTGGCTAGGGATTGAATGGCTTCTGTAAAGTAGTTATTAAAGGCATCAGGGATCAGGTAGGAATTATTATTGTTGAAACCTAATGGGGCAGGAGTAGTAGAGTGACCTGGCTGAAGAAGTTTGTTTAACCCTGACTAAAATTTTTGTGGAGTTTGTTGAGTGGATTGTTGGAGGTGAAGGTAGAAGTCTTTTTTGTCTCTAAGAGTGTCCTTCTTGGTGGCATTTCTTAATTGTTTAAAGAGGAGGTGATCAGATGGGCATTTGGTAGCCCTCCATTTATCCCATATTTTGCTTCTAAGGAGCATTTTTTGCTTAGTTTGTTTAGTAAGCCATGGGGCAGATTTGTTTTTTATTCTAGTGGAGTGGTAAGGTGCATGGTAGTCTAGTATTTGAAGAAAGTTAGTGTTGAAGTAGGTCACAGCCTCATCAAGTTCAAGATGGGTCAGTGGTGACCAGTCACATGCTTGCAATTCGTTAAGGAAACTATCTGGGTTAAAGAATTTTTTTGAGCGGGAAGTTTTGAGATTATGAGTAGTTGGGATATGAAGTTTTTGTCTGATTATGTAAGTGAGCATATGGTCACTGATATTGTCGGGAAGGGTTCCTGGAGTATAATTGCTAGGGTGGTTATTAATAAGGATCCAGTCAAGAGTAGATTCTTTCCTGTTAGGTTTGTGGATTCTAGTAGGAGTGGTTATAAGTTGAGTGAATCCAAAGAGATTTAAGTGGTTAGTAGGGTTCAGGGAACTGCAGGTAAGCCAGTCTATGTTGAAGTCACCCAGTACAATGGTCTCCTGTGGTAGTTGGGTAGAGAGGTAATTAAGTATGTTTTCAAGAATAGTAGTATTTTTACCAGGGGGAAGATACATACAAATTAGGTAGATAGATTTGGAGTTGTTTATTTGGAGTTTGGTAGACAACATTTCAGATTTGGCATCTAATGATGGTAGTTCATTAAAGAGGGACACCTGGAGATTAGATTTATAGAGAATGGCTATGCCTCCACCTTTTTTGGTTTTGTGGTCACATCTAAGGATACTATAACCTGGAGGGGTAATTTCCTGGTCTAGGGTAGCAGGTTTTAGTCAGGTTTCTGTAAGACATAGAATATCAAATGAGTGTAAATCCAGGAGTGCGTGCAGGTGGGAAATTTTATTGTTGATACTTCTAATATTAAGGTGGGCTATCAGAAGGGAATTAGGTGCTTTAGCTAGTATAGAATGTTTAGGTAAAGTTACATTATCAAGGCTATTGTTATTGTCATTGTTGGGACCAGGGTTTGGATGAATATCCATGTGTAAGTAGAGGATATATTGGAGATAATGTGGGAATTTAAAGATTTTGTGGGAATTGTTAAGAATTTTTTTGATAGAGAAGTACGTCACATGAGTTGTTCTGTGATATTTTGGTAGTATATAATTTGAGGTAGAGGTGATGTTACTGTGGTTAAGGGTGAAGATGAAAGAAGATGATAAAGTTTGTTGGAAATGTTGATTTTGTTCAAGTAGAGTAAGATTTTCAAAGAAGGTGAGAGAATAAGGTATGGTCAGTGAGGCTATTGTGGTAGTTAAAAGTAACGTGTGTGAAATTAGTTGTGAGAGTTGGGGCCATGGTGGTGAGTAGATGTAGGTGAGTTTAGCTTGTGTGAGTTGGTGAGGTTGAAAAAAAGATAAGGTTGTTTTAGGAGAATGAGGGAGGTTTATAATATACAAGAAATAAATTAATGGAGGTTGAAAAGGAGGTGGAATGGGGGGTAGTTAGTATAGAGGATGGTAAGGATAGGTAAGATAGGAGTAGTTCATGTGAGTGGTAATGTGAACTAATTAGATAAGAAAGAGATAGGGGAGTGGCTTAGTGAAGTGGAGCTGTGTGATTGGTTGAGAAAAAAGGGGAGTGATTAAGTGAGGTATATGGCTAGGACCATTGGGGGTGGGTGGGAATTGGGGGTAGGATAGGGGAGCGGAGTGAGCCCGTAGGGCGAACGAAGCGGGGCAGACCCAGGTAAGGTGAAAGCAGTGAGAAGAAACAATCAGTAAGGTGGAAGGTAAGAACGGGAGGCAGTAAGTCAAAAGGCAGAAGTTGAGAGTCTAAGGAAGGGGGAAGTAGAATAGAGGGGAAGCCTGGGAGAGTAAGGGTTAACCTAGGAGTAGTAGAGGTGGAGAGGAGGGTTAGGTAAAGGGTTTATAAGGACTATGGAAGGAGATAGGTGCAAGGTATAAAGGACTATGGAAGAAGATGGTAAAGGAGAAGAGTGCAACAAGCGTGAAAGAGTTAATGTAGGAGGAAGGAAGAGGAATAAAGTGGGATTGGAGGTAGGTATAGACTGCCATCTAGTGGACAAAGCCTGAAGTGCCTTGTAAAGAGATCGCAGTAGCTGGATAAAAATAAAAAGAAAAGTAATGGAGAAGGGAGAGTTTAGAGGGCTACTACAATACAGATTGTGGGCTGCAGTATCATAGAGACAGATAGTGGAGAGCAACAATAGTAAAAAAACAGGGGGGGTATGGCTGCTGGCAGATATGGCAGTTTAACTAGTACACCTAGGAGGTATAGTGGTCTAGTATATACATAAAGTACTTAACAGAAAAACAAAAATTAATTTAGTTTGTAACATACAATATTAGTTGCTTATTTCCAGCACATGCCACTGGGGGGTTGAAGTTGGGCTTGAACCCCCCCACCTTAGGCTAAAGATTGCAAGGTAAGTGTCTAACACTTGTTAGTAAGATGTAATAGCTAGTTCCTGTAGTATAGCCAAATTGTTAGGAGTTATTAGGAATGTAGTAGAGAAGTGTAGGGTTGGAATAGCTGCAAGAGTGGAGGGAGGGGGAAAAGCTAGAAAGAGATAAGGGAGGGCTCAGCGTTGACCCGATCGTGTGTGTTCACCTTTACAGAAAGTAGGATGAGTATTTTAACACATACACTTTTTCTATAGGTAAAGCTCTGTTTTCACAGTTTATGGTATCCCTGTTGTTGTACTCCCTGTTTATAGTCCACTGGTCTGGAGGGCAGGGACCAAAGGCAGGCAGTAGATGAAATAACTGTTTGGGAGAAAATAGGTTTAGAGAGGTTAAATGAGAAATTAGGGTAGGAGGGGTTTAGACAGATTAACACAACTGCAGTATCGAGTGTGTTTCAAACTCAGCATTAATGATTTCACTTCTGCTTTTTTTAAGTTAGTAGCCTAGGTATAAGTGGCTAAGTTCTCACTGCAGTATTAAAATGCAATTACCAGGCAGAAATATAAACATTAAACATCTCGCAGGTGCCGTGTAGCTTTAAACATGCATGCATAAGGCAGTGCAAAATGTATCCTGCATAATTGTTCAGCCCTAGGAAGTCCTCTGCTAAGTACACTTTAGTGAAAACAGTATACAAATACAAAACGTAATTTTAGCAAACTGACTCTGTTAGGTTCTGGTGCTACTGCGACTACTCCAATGTAAGACAAAGTGCACAATGATATCGCTAGTTTGCACTTACAAACAAAGCGCACAATGATACCGCTAGTATGCACACACAATTATTATCAGATTGTGACTAAATCTTCACTTATGGATGTGCGGACAACAGCGTTATTTACTATACATCTCTAGTAACACTATGCTAGAAATATTCACTTTACAGGGCCGCTATAAGAACAGACAAGATCAATTAGCAAATAGTAGCTATAACATGACATATATATACTCCACATATATATTACTCCACACAGACACACACACACACACACACACACACACACACACACACACACACACACACACACACACACACACACACACACACACACACACACACTTGCCTGTTGAAGGAATACTCAGTCACCTCATGAAATGCAAAATGTGAACAAATTAATGGAAGAAAATTGTAAATTTACCTTTCTGCCTGGATGTGTATTAATATATTGAAATATCCCTAGCCAAATGACAAGTTATGACTTCAATATTCATGCAGTGGCATGTGCTGGAAATAAGCATTATGATGACTGAGATCAGAGAAGATTTTCAGCTACATTCACATAGGTAGCAACAGTTTGGAAATGTAATGTAATAAAAATCAGTTGTATACTTTTAAAAATTAAGGAAAATTATTATAGTAATGCAAACAGGCAAGAGAACAATGTATTTGTAAAATGGCCACCAGAAAAAGTTTGCATAGTTCCTTATGACTACTTTGTAATTGCACTGTACTTGCGTGATTGCTTATTTGCAGTTGTTTTTATTCATCATAAAATGAGCAGTGGAAATTTTCAGCTGAACCAAGTCTCATTTCCAGTGGATCAGAGATGACTGTCTATAATTAGCAATTATTAAAATTAAAGTAATGCATCAAAACATTGCAGAACTACAAACACAAGAAGAATCAGCAGACAGCCTGTTTATCTAACTGCACATTTGTAGGAAAAAAGCAGTTTTGTACAAAATGTTCCATTATAGCAGGGATTTGATCCTAATCTTAGGGACTCAGATATAAAAATATTACAGTCTCTTCTACTTTTTTATTCTTGTCTACTGATAAGGTATTGGGATCAGATAATCCCAGTAAGCTAGCAGATATTTTATATGGAATTTTCTTCAGGACTAATATCTATTAGACATATTTTTGCTTTCTGTTGATTAGGTGCCTTTCCTTGGACTGATTACATCAGCCCATCTGCCCTGAGTTAATAGATTTTACTGCATCTCAACAAGTCAGGTTGCTTTTTTTTGCATCTGTTAACACTAGATAAAGGGAAATATGAGCTAAGTATTTGTTACAGACTATATTAAGTAAGATCTCATGCTGTACAAGAGATCTAGGGCTGCAGCACACCGTGTGACCCCCCCCCCAAGATGGATGAGAGGGTGTTAGCCAGATACTCATTCCCCCTCCTTAAATGTCTGAGCCACTATGTGATCCTGGGTCATCTGGGTCACAATCGGAGTTTCATCCCTCTATGTCATAAAGCTGTCCATGAGTTTTCTTCCATACTTAAATTCATCTGCTAGCAATATCCAGCTGTTTATTGTGTATGATTTTAATGAGATTGACTTTCTTGATGCATGTTTATGCAAGGCAATTGTGGGAAGTGGAAGTAAGCTTTATTTAAACCACAGTGATTTTGCTGCACGTTTATTTTCAGAGTGGGCACCCCAGTTTTATTGTTCCAGAGGGCATTTTCAATAGTGTGTCTCGTGTTACCAAGAATAATGGTAAATTTAACATTCTGCTGAAGCTCCTTGTGATTTTACTGTTAAATCTGGATATCTTACTATAATACTGGGAGATCCAGTTACACAGACGTGGACACTGCAAGCTTACAACAACGTACAACTAACAAAGCTTACAACTTGCAAGGCTACAGGAATTGGAGGAATATGCTTCTTCTCTTGAAGTGTAATAAAGGAGCAGTATCAGATTTGATGGATTTGTTTACCTCATCAAGTATGCTATCAAACCGAAGAAAATCAAAAAAGTGATTATAAAGATTTGGTGTACTCTGTTAGATGAAAAAAGGGTAAAAAATATTCCTCCACTAAACTTTGCCTTTGTGTATAGGTGGGGATCTACCACCAAAAATATTATTTCCACAAATTTTTTAACAACAAAGAAATTTGTGGGCAGATTTAGTGATACAATATACTGTTATACATATGAGCATTTTGAGTAGATTTATAGAGAGCGTCCCAGCTTAATGCAATATATTTTGATTATCCCCTGGAGCTCACCCATTAAATGTGCTTTTTTGAAAAAAAATGTGGAACTGATAAATGTTTTTACACTAGAATGAAAAATAAATAAATAACGATCACTGACAAAATGTATTTTCCAGTATACAGTTGAGTCCTGTTTATCTGACCTTAAGTTATCTGACAACTAGTTTTATCAGACAGAAACTGAACGCCACTGAGTGCATGCATGCCTATACGAGGTTTTACCATGTGCTAGCATGCTAGCCAACATGTGTCTTGACTTTAACATTGTTCAAACTGTACTATACTGTATTTTAGTGCAGTGCATTTTCCTACAATCTACTTTAGAAAATGTCAGATGATAAACGAAAGAAAGTGATTTTTGCACTTGATCAGAAACTTGATGCATTAAAAAGGCTAGACAAAGGCAAGTCAATGCAAACTGTTGCCTGTGATTTAGGCATTGGAAGCGCAACTGTTGGTGACCAGAAATGAAACAGAGGTGAACTAGAAAAGTGGGGTTCTACTCATGCTTCAAAGGAAGGACTCCAGAGGGGAAAAACAATGAGAAAATCTGACTACGAGAAAGTGAGTGAAGCATTGTTTTTGTAGTTTACCCAACAACGAGAGAAAGGTACACCTATATCGGACCTCATTTTGCAAGAAAAAGCATTGCTTTTCCAAAAACAGGTAAATGAAGGTGACCATGATTTTACAGCAAGTGTAGGCTGGCTGAATTGGTGGAAAAACACAATATGGAGTGAGGCAGCTTAATATTTGTGGTGAGAAATTATCGGCACAGTCACAGCTAGTTGATAATTTTAGAGTAAAGATTCGTAGTCTCATTGACAAATAAGAATTTATCAGGTGAGCAGTTATACAATTGCGACGAAACAGGACTAAATTATAAAATACTTCCTTCAGCAACTCTTAATTCTTGGACTGAAAAGTCAGTGCCTGGTTATAAACAAAGCAAGGAGAGAGTTACTTTACTGGCTTGCAGTAACGCTATGAGTAGCCACAAAATGAAGCTTGTTTTGATTGGAAAAGCAAAAAAAAAAAAAAAAAAAAACCAAGAACATTTAAGAACCTATCCCTGAACACTCTACTGGTTTGCTGAAGAAATTGATCCTCATCCTCGATAATGCTCCATATCATCCTGATCTCAACTAGATAGTGGGGACATGAGGACAATTTTTCTTCAACCCAATGTCGCCTGTTTATGTCAACCAATGGATAAGGGTTTATTACAGTGTTTAAAAAAAATACCGTCATAAGTTTCTTAATGCACTTATAGAGGCGATCGATCAGAGCAATGGGCTACTAGAAAAACTTCAAAAAGTTGATTTAAAAGATGTGATTTATTGGATTGCTCAGTCATGGGAAGAAGTGGAACCACAAACCATCGTGAGGTCTTGCAGGAAGTTGCTTTCTGAACATGAAAGCTCAACAGTTGATACTGAAGTCATTCAGGAACACAATGAAAATTTGATTTTGTTGGTACAACGAATTCCAGGATGTGAAAATGTGAACAATGATGACATACAAGAATGGATAAACAAAGACAAACAATATCAACTGCATGATGAAGATATATTAACACTTGTAAATGGGAATGAGGATGATACCACTGAAGATAGTAACAGTGAGGACAGAACAGAGAAAATCAGTCACTCTGACAGAGTAAAAGCAAATGAAGCATCCCTGAGGTATGGGAAATAACAATCCGAAATGACCAGTACCGATGTCTTGTTACTTGAGCGTTGGCGTGACCTAGCAGCAACTAAGAGATGTGATTCTATAAAACAAACCACAATAACCAATTTTTTTACCAAGTAACCTTCATCTACAGTATACATTGCAGTACATACAGTACAGTCCAGTAAAATGTTTTTGTTTTTTTTTTCCCTTGAAAGAATGTACAGTACAGTCTTTTAAGAGGGTTTCTTGTTGAGAGTGTACAGTACAGTCCATATATTTAAACAGTGTTTTTGTTGAAAGAGTGTATTTACAGAGTCTATTTTAACTACAATCTCATTTTCAGAATGTATTCTAAATACTAACTTGGGTAGTTCCAGGTTATATGACATTCCCGGTTATCTGACCACCCCTCGGTCCCATTTAGGGCAGATAAACAGGACTCTACTGTATTTGTTATTTCTGTAAAGGACAAAAGCACTGCATTGTATTAACATACCTTGGATGGAGAAAGGTGTGAATCTAATTTCTTTCCTAAAATATTAGAAATATGAGGAGTAGAGATTGGAACAATAAGATGAGACTAAAAGAGTCTTAACTCTGAGTTTTTTTAATATGTGTAGGGACCCTGGCTGATATGAGAATTTCTCTCTTACCCATACCTAAAAGAAATTAATATGTTTAAGTGGGGGTAATGCACTCAGACACTCTCATGTGTCTAGTCACCTTAACTGAAACATTTTTCCTGGTTGAAGGTAATGAGTATTATATAGACAGTGGCTGGAGTTTGTCAGTTTTCTGATGAAGCTGTGTGTATTGACTAAAAAGTTTTAAATGGTAGATTATTAACATCAAAACTAGAAGAAATTCATTTTATAAACAGTGAAAATATACATAAAGCAAAAACTAATTACAGAAAAGTAAATTAAAATGTTGTTATAAGAGGGTAAGACTCCCTGCACCCAATACTGGGTCTTTATGTCCACTCTTACAAATTCTACATAATATACCAAGTCCAGGGGTGCACTAACTATGACGTAAAATAATAGTTTACCTGATAAGCCAAAACAAGCTGTTTTTGAGGCAGTGAAACCTTGAAGTTAGTATATTGTGTGTATGTGGTGATGTGGAGTGTTCCTCATAGAAAAGTTTGTAGTCATTTCAGTTCTTCCAATTAAAATATTATTAAAGTACAACTTTGACTTCAGTTTGACATAATGAGATCAAAAAAATAATGCTCAACATTTCAGCATAACAACATGTATTAAGTACCCATAAACAGATTGTTAGGCACCTGTGTACAAAGTTAATACTGGTGAATCACAGTACATCACCATCTAGTATGTTTGTGCAAGGTATAGAGGTTAATAGGACTACTTTACACTAGGTATGGAAGATAAAAGCCTCAGAATTATGCACATGTACCTAAAGTATATATATTGTAGCACAAGTATGACTGTACCTGGTGCCAGTGTGTGCTACTTTTATACAAAGCTCGATTAGGTAGCACCTGCAGATTCGGCATTATTATATATTACCTTACATACTACCTACATACGGCTACTGGTTGCACACCTAGTAAATGAAAAAGCAGGGCTAGGGGACCGAAACATTTTTAAAAATTTTTTTAGTCTTCTGATTCAAAAAATTCATATTGAATACTGAACACATTTAGATACTGACTCTGAAGTTTGTATAGTAATCTAGAAAGTATGCACACAAGTGGACTGTCATGCATTTCTGCAAGCTGAGAAACTGTCATAAAACTACAGAAAGGGATAACATGTCTGTAGCACAAGAGACAACACTTCAGCAGCTTTGTGAAGGGCCTGATTTTCTCATTATTTGTAACAAATCATTGCAGACAATGGGAAACTAGAGCAGGGCTAGTCTCTGCCTAAGTTGTTAAGTTTTTCTTGGCAAAGTATACCCAATTTTATTTTCTAGCATGGATGGCAGTTTCCTCCCCTTTCATTTTACCGTGTGCTCCTTTGATACAGACAGAAGAGTGAAATAAAAATTGGTGTTTCTCAGTCCTGATGGATATACATGTTTGGGGCCAAAGCATGACTAAGGACACACCATTCACTTTCCGTCTCTACAGAGGGAAGCCAGGCGAATAAAAACATGTGCACCTGATGGGCTGTCAGCTCTCTGGACCTGTCTGGTTGCCATGACAATGGACATTGTCTCGGCTTCTCTGTGGGCAGTGCCTCATGTGTTGAGATCAGGAGAGACTTGTACCCAGCAGCTGACTTAATTCCCTTCAGATGTTCCACAGAAGACATATGTTTATTAAGAGCATTTTGACAGTGCTTCCACTGTGCAGTACATAACCTACCCCCAGGTTCACTCAAATGTTAACAAGTATTGTCTTTCACATGAGACCTAAAAATAAAGTAGCAGTAATTTCAGGAACACTGCAAATGTTAATGCGCTACTTCCTGAGGAGAGATATAAGGTATACCAGTATACTGATGAAAATAAGACTTTGACAGTACTTGATATTAACTCCTCGGTGCCTTATGTAAGGCTAGCATTTGTAAATATTCTAATGCAGTTACAATCAGCAAACCTGAATGTTATTTTTTGAGTAGTTATAAAGTTACTGCTATACCTGGATCATTGATAAATTAAATGTCTCTTGTCAAATTATAACTAGAAAGTGATGGAAAATCAAGCAGACATTTCTGGGTGACAGTCTGTGCAAAATCACAGGGTCAAACTGGGATACAGGGACCACCTAGAAAGTGAATACTGAGAGCCTAACTGAAAATAAAAAATCAATAATAGGATGTTACTTGTGTTGTTCCTGTTAATTACAGCATCTCATTTTTCTTTTTCTGCTATGCAAGTCCAGTCCTTCAGTATTAAATGATGTTTGCAATGAGTAGTATTCATCTGGTATAATCACTAGTGAGTGGTAGAACCCAGGGATTGTCATGTCTCACCCAAAACAACAATGCACATCCAGTAAAGATTATTATAGTGACCATACCACTGTAACTGCAGACTGCCTTACACATTTTAATTAACGTGTGTGTGTATGTGTGTGTGTGTGTGTGTGTGTGTGTGTGTGTGTGTGTGTGTGTGTGTGTGTGTGTGTGAGAACATTAATATCTGTACTGAAAGGAACTTGGAAGGCAGCAAACTCTGTATGTATATATATATATATATATATATATATATATATATATATATATATACATATATACTTTTGATTTAATGACGGAGATATTGGCCATCTGTAAGAGGGTAGCCATTAACTTTGTGTGTATGTTTCTGTGTTGACGGTGATTTTAGTTCAAGGAAACGTTTTTGTCTTAATCCAAGAATGTGCCTGTCTTTGGGATTGTGTAACTGACTCAAGCCTAAATTGATAAGTTTATTTTCCCCGTCTGTTTTTGACATCGTAAGTTTTTACACTGAATATTGAGTTTGTGTGCTGTGAGGGTCAGGAAGTTGCATCATTTTTTTTTAAAAGCTTACTTATTTTTCAGAAAATATATGTTGATGCAAAGTCTGCTCTACGCACCTTTTAAGTGAATTAGAATAATTAAATAATGCCCCTGATTTTGGGCCTTTGTCTTCCCTTTATTTTTTTCTTGCCTTATCCAGAATTCTTGAAGAAGCTGAGAGATGCTCTATTCTATGTGCAGCATATGTACACTGGACATGATGGTTACACTATCACTCCTACAGTTAACAGATTTTGAGGACTTGTCAGTTTTTCTTTGGAAGTTTTTCAAATAGATGCATACATATTATGGTAAGCAAATACAGTCTTAGAACCTGAACTAGGAAGAGTGTGTGGTATAACAAACCTGGCTGAAATTATAAGGGACTGATACAGTAATTGTTTTTGGTGGTGCTAAATGTTTTGTTATTTAACTTAAGCTATATTACCCTACTTGGCAGATAGGTGGAGCTGACATTTGCATGTGCAAAGCATCAATGGTTCTTCTGTCTGCCCCCATCCCCACCCTTGCACTTACTCCACCCATGATCACCTTGGCACCTGGATCATCTGCGGTCTGTTGGTGTGGCTGCCCTTGCCAGCCAGACCCCCCTTACTAGTACCATTAAAGCCCTTGATGGACAATGAGGAATGCAAATAGGTGGGGGAGGAATGCGTACCCCTTTAGCTCCCCTCCCCTGAATTCATCTACACCTCACTGTCTGACTGTCCCCCTTGCAGCAATAGCCTTGATCAGGAGAGGAAGAGAGGGAATGGAGAGTAGGGATTTTTTTTCCTGCCAAATGGTGAATAGCTGCTCATCCAACTGACCATGTAGTAACCCCTATCGTAAGCTTGCCTTTTCCTGCAAGTTAGTTCCCTTCCATCTCACCCCCGTTTGTACTCACATCTGATTCACAGCCAGGGTTAGACAATTCCTTTTCTTTGGAGAATGTCTTTTGTCTGCCCCCTGCCCCTTCCCTGAACTCACAAATGAGACCATTCATTTTGCAGACTTATTTATCAACCACAAGCACTTTAGAGTTTGCACATACATAAGAAGCTTTTAATCACCAACAGTACACAAGCCTGTTCTCCTACAGTGTCATGAGAAGTACTCTTCTGAATTCCTTTAGCTCTCTTCGCCCTTCCTGGCACTGCCACTATTACCAAAACCCACCTAAAACTGTGGGCCACTGGTCTGCTGCTCACCCTAGTCTGCATGGAAGCCTGACAGAGCAGCCTGATCATACTCACCTTGGCCCATGAATGTCATGCAGTCTAGTTGCATAGCAGCCCCTGCCAGCTTGGATGCAGCCCCTATTAGCACCATTAAAACCTTTGACCGGTAACAAGGAGTGCGAGGAGGCAGGGGAAAACAGGGGAGACAGTACCCCCAGTCTACTAGGCAGAATGCTCATTACACCTGTCTGTTCCCCCTTCACCCCTCCCTTGGTCACCTCTCTGGCTGCACTACTAGGTCTTCCCTGGATAGGTCCTGGAGCAATCAGATGATCTGTAGGTTAAACAAGTCTAGGCCGTGGTCAAACAAATGGCCACCATCTGGCTTGCACAACAACGGTTTTCTGTCTTTCAGGTTCTTGTGTCTCAACACTAAAAGACTGAGCTTTGAGGCTAAATTTGCAATCCTTCTGGTTAATATACTTCTTAGTTCAGTCTATAGACCTGGCACTCTTGGCCTGCTGATAAAATAGGCGGCCTATGATTTCTGATCAGATGATCCAAGTTTCCATGCAGATGTAGGTCCCTTATAATCATTACTTTCTATTTCATTTTATTTACTGGAGTTGTGCACTGATCATATTGGATCATTTGCAGGCTCAACCTGGGTTACATACATAGTAATGACAGTAATTCCAGATTAAAGGTATAATATAGTGACATGACATAACATAACAGATGTAAAACATAGAAATATTTACAAAAAGGGTTAAAAAGAAGTAGCATCAGGAATATTAAGTAAATAGTACAGATATTGTAGGTGAGGTAAATGCCATCCAATTGAAAGAACCCGCATAATAAATGCAAGTATGGAGAGAAATTTTAGCAGTGAGGAGACGTGGATACTAGATGTATAGCAGGGAATGGATAGGGCAGATGAAATAAAATATCGTTTGAGACTAAAATAGAAGGTAATTGACTTTGGATCTGACTTCCTGAATATGGTCTTGGAAGATGAGGGACTGGTAAAGCCAAATGCTGAGGTATCTAAATGATGTGATGGATTCAGTTAGGCTGTTGACTAGATTAACGATGTGGAGAGGGAGAGTGTTTTTTAGTGAAACCTTTCTTTGTACCAAACAGCATGGCCTTTATTTTTTTAGTTTTATTTGTAAATGACCATCCCCTGCCCCTCCAACGGATGGATCACTGCTGCCCACAGGCAACCATAGTCATGAACTAAATGATAACTGTCAGAATCAACTACTCCCACAACATTCCTCTCTGTCTATACATAAGAACCTTCCATTCAACCAGGTTTCAATTGCCATCTGTGTTCCTCCTGGTTGGGCTGAAACTCTCCTCGCTTCCCAATGAATGTGTAAATTCCCACTCATAAATATGTAATGGAGACCTGCCACAAAGAACACAATGCTAACATCACAGCCACCATAATTTAAAGCTTTTTGGTTCTCCTTACTTTTTATTTTATCTTTTCTTATATACATTTATTTATAATGTATTTATTTTTTGTATTTTTATTTATATTTTCATCTGAGTACAAAAAAAATTAGGAAGTTCACCAAAATCCTTTGACTACCTGATGTAAGTTAAAATGGCCCCAGACCTCCATCTGCTAGTTCTCTTGATCACTTTGACTGAGGCTCATGGTTGTCCTAGAGCAGAGGGCCTTGCCTGTTCCAAAAAATAAATAAATAGCCAGTGTAATTGGTTGGATCGATCCCCTGCACTGTCAGGGCTGTCCTCAACCTACCTACTTCCAGTTTTCCCATGATAGGGGAATTTTCCTTTATCTGAAACAAAAGTTCATCCCTGAAAGTGCCCTTCTCTTTCTGGAGCAGTGTGCCTAACCATGACACTAGGCACAGTGAGCACGATCTGCTGCCCAGCTACGGCCTGGTCTGTCTTTGAAGTCCACAGACAAATTACAATGGACGTGTACAGTGTGAGGTCTAAGTGCCTAAGGTATCTGCCCTGATCAGGCCCGCTTAAGTTATGTACCACCTCTCCAATCATAAATGCTCCATAATACAGCACTTGAAACAGTCTTACCCAAACTACAAATTCTTGATAATTGTGAACTGTGGCCTGCAAGCTCTTCGGTAGTGAAGGTAAAAAAACCCTCCCAGTGGAGCACCTGCCATCCTTATTTCTGCTGCTGATTCATCCCCATACATTCAACATCCTACCTAGGAACCACTTGACATATAGCAGTCAAATGGACTCTGACGGTTGCCACTGTATTCTGATGTTCCCACCTGTCAACCAAAAACTTCTTCAGCAGGTCTCGAGTGGTAGACTTTCTGTGAAGGCCACAACATCAGTAGTGTTTTGGCATGTCACCGTCATTCTCAGCACTCATTACTCTCTTTACAGTTTGCCAGTCATCACGGTTCAGCTTTCTAGACTGAGTTCAGATACTCTCTCTTTCAGGGCACTGAATCTGTGAAACTGCTGTCGAGAATGAGAGATGTCTATGTCATTCCATTACCCCCGCAGATAACCTTCAGCAAAATAAGTATTACATTGTGATGCATTCAGCACAAGCTTCTGAATTAACTTATGTATGCTGTCTCCCCAAGGACACCTGCTTGTTAAAGCTGCTACAACCATCTGGTTATCTAAGTGAAATCTAATCCTACAGTTGCTTGAGTCCTTCTTCCATAACCCTAGGGTGGCCCAAATTGGCATCAATTCTAGGAATGTGATGTCTTGCTTTACCTGAACCTCCTACTCTGCTAGTCAGGATGTCAGAAACCACTTCCTGGTGAAGAAGCCCCCCCCCCCCCAATCTCTGTTTAACCTGCCTAATCAGTGTAAAGTTAGTTATCATTGCTGACCCAGCCATCTTGCTAGAATGTGGTCCTGTTGAAGTGTTACAAAAATTGTAAACAATCCTTGCTGTCCTTTAGCTGGTTTTGCAAAACCCTGACCTGGTGGTGTTTCAGCTTCATTACTTTTTAGCATGTGAGCAAAGGTTCTGCTAAATGTGATCCCAAGGGTAACAGCCCTACAATAAATGTTGAACAATCTCAAAATAGGTTCATAGGTTGGTACTAGGCTATCAGCCCTAAGGCCTATGCAAGCCTAGCCATAACAATTCCCTGGAAATTTTTTCCCACAATATTTACTTCTCTGGGCCCCTGTCTAGCAGGGCAACTGACATGATCCCTGGGGTGAATTTCCTATCTCCCATCCAATCATCAAGGTTCCTTTTGAAGAGGGCCAATGAGGTGCTCTGCTTGACATGTATGGGCAGTCTATTCCAGAGTATGGGGAGTCTCTGGGTCAGGAACCTATCCCTCCAGCATGTTTTGTTCATTGTGATGATAAAGTTTAGATCCCTGAAGCATGTGGCTCTGAGGGATTGGGATTTCTTTAAGTGGAGCATGTCCAACAGCTCAGGGTTTGACATGGCCTTGTATGTTAAGCAGAGATCGCCTCTGAGTAGACGATATGCCGCAGAGTATAGCTGGAGTTTTTTTAGATGGTCAGCATATGGCATCTGCTTTAGGCCTGTGATTCTTTTAGTGAGGTATTTCTGTGGCCTTTCCAGGTGTTGCAGATGTCTTGTGAGGTACATATCAAATGGGGCATTATACTCTATAATGGGTCTAATGAGGGATGAGTACAGTGGGACAATGACCTCCTTTTTTTCTGGATGAAAAGCCCTTAGTGATGAGGTGTGCCACATAGAAGGATTTCCTGACTGTTGTGGCGATGTGGTTATCGAAAGTGAGACCACTGTCCACTTGTGTCCCTAAGTCTCTCATCACACTTTCGATGTTGAGTGTCCTGCCACCTATGTGGTAGTTCATGCGTACATGTTTTTTTCCAAAGGGGATGACTATACATTTCTTGGCATTAAGCTTGAGCCCATGGCTCTGGCACCAGGCATCTGTTTCTGTAAGGCCCTTTTGTAGAATATCCACATCATTTGGGGATTCAATAATGGCTCCCAGTTTTCAGTCATCTGCAAACTTTGTTAGCCAGAGTCCCTTAGTGTTGGCCTGTACTTCAGAGAAGTAGATGCCAAACAAGAGTGGTCCCAGGACTGAACCCTGAGGTACTCCACTTGTCACTTGTCTGGAGCTGGATTTGGAGCCGGCTACTTTTACAGTCTGGGTTCTGTCAGTAAGCCAGTTGGCAACCCATCGAGTGACGTAGGGATTTATGCCCAGTTTAGTAAGTTTATCTATGTTTCCAGAGTGGGGGATGGTGTCGAAGGCCTTGGTGAGGTCCAGATAGGCTGTGTGGACCTCCTTACCCTTGTACACAGCTCTGGAGACCGACTAGAAGAAGTCAATCAGATTCAGGAGACAAGATAAGCTCCGTGACCTTGGGTTTCCTCTTCATCTTCATCAGCTTAATCCTGTTAAACTGCCAGGACAACTTGTTCCCTCAAAGGTGCATGGTCTTTTATAAGATGATAATCTCAAAATCCAAAAAAGGCCATCATAGAAGATGTCCCTTCCTGTTGTGTTGCACCAGTGGTAGTTCTAGGGCTGTGCAAATGTTCAGAGTCCTCCATACCCCCTTTGGTTTCCTTTTGATTGGCACATGATCCTAAAGTTGTCAGAGAAATGTATAGCTAAACACAGTTCCTTCTCAGGCTCCCAAATCTAAAGTAAGATTGTGCTAAATTTCTTAAATGTGGTGTATGCCTCAGCACAGTGCAGCCCATGGACATGGCCTTGTTGAAATGAAACTTCTCCCCCATCCTCATCCTCAAGAGATATCTGAATGCACAGGTCACAAGTGAAAGACCAACTTGATGTCCATTTTGGCCATCCATTTGAATCCTCATATGTTCAAATACCAGTAGTGTCACTGAGGGATGCATATTACACCCTAAACTCTTTCTTTTCAATTAAATGATTGAGCCCCCTTCATGGAAGGATTGCTGATGGATTGACTGAAACTTTCATGATTTATTCTAGGCGACCAGGCTGAGTGGCAGGACCTTGTACTTGGGAAATAGTGGGATGTGAAATGGCCCAGACACCTGGCCTAGCCTGATTTTTGTCCAGCATCTCTTGGACTAAGCTTTCCCACTTCTATATGGAAGAAAGGTTTTTGAAACACTGTTTGTAGGGTTATGGCAGGCTTTGATCAGAAAGCTACATGTGCATCTTGCTATCAAGTGCGTGGCCTCCTTCATATCAATGTAACTGGCCAGCATCCCCAGAAAAACTTCAGTTTTGACTGGGAAATGGTCCCCTACCTGCCTGAAGGTTGGCTCCCAGCACTGCCAAAAGTACCTGTGCCCCTGCTGAATT
Source organism: Protopterus annectens (assembly GCF_019279795.1). Lineage (NCBI taxonomy): Eukaryota > Metazoa > Chordata > Ceratodontiformes > Protopteridae > Protopterus > Protopterus annectens. The sequence goes on along the minus strand of NC_056739.1, from coordinate 324,699,106 downwards.
CCCTGATGTGGGACCTGTGATTTCTCTTGAAGAGGGGCTTTGCAGGGTCTTGTCCAGCAACTGAAATGATCTTGCTTTGAACCACAACACAGGACTGGGTGGGCTTCCCCACAGTGGGTGCATTTGTGCCAAAAGTAGCATGTTGATCAGTGACATTTTCCAGAGTTAAAGGGCCAACAGTTCCTTGGTGGCTGCCTCATATCTGGTGATCCTTAAGCCAACTGTGGTTTATCTATGGTGCTAAGCCATGCATCAATGGACTTGGTTAACTCATCCTTCCCAGGAAAGGATTTGTCCACTTCTTTTAGTTTGTGGAATTTCTGATTATATCACAGCCAGTATATTTCACCCCTAAACTTCTAGGATTTCCTCAGGGTTTTTAAATAGCTTAATATTGGTAGAACTTGCCTTGCTTTTCATTCCAAGGTGGCTGCCATAAGGTACACAAAATCCATCACCCAAGTATCCCAATTCCTTGACCTTCCTTTGAGAAGCATTTGTCCTTTCCGAAGCTGCAAGTGCTATGGTGAGATCCTTACTCCCCTGTGGCTCAGCATCTAATATTCTCTGGTTACTGGTGGTGCCAATCAAGTTGGAAACCTCCATGTACTTACCCCTCCAAACATTTTCTTTAACTGCCAGTGGGATGTGCTCATTCAGGTAGATGCATTCATTTACAGGTCCCAACTCATGACCCCCTCTCCCAGCCTAGACACTCACTTTCTGAATCCCCTCTGACTTTGGACTACTGCTGCTCATCAGTTGTCTGAAGTAAGTATGCAGGATAGCCTTCCTCAGTGGCTTTGGCCCCATTGGACAGCTCATACTTCCATTTGCTTCTCTAGGCTCCTTCTGCAGTCTCCCTGAATTCTGACATAACTTGTGTAGTGCACCTCAGCCTTGCCCTGGCAGGGTGCACAGCATGCCTCTGAAGTATTCCTTTCAGCCTTTTGGGGACAGTTTATATTTTCCCTTTTTGCCCCATTGTGACTCCCTATATGATTACCTGATACCTCTACAGGTGAATACAACCGAGGCACCTCAATGACTTCTGTTGTAGTATTTGTATCTCTAATGCAGCAGCATCTCTGTTTCATCTCTCTTGAATAACTGCTGGTTCTCCACCAAGGAGCTTTGTTTCCTTTGGTCACTTTTATCCCTGGAACACTATTGTCTCTCCTCACCTTCGTCATCCTCCTCCCACCCATTTTATCCTGGAGGGAATTCACTTAGATCATCAATGCACTCTGTCCTTGGTAATGTGCTTCTGCACTGAACATCTTACAACAAAATTAGTGCACAAATCTCTGCTGGTACTGACTACCTCAGCTATCCTAGCATGCTCTTTGTCCTTAACTGGTTAAAAGTCATTTTTAGATTTGGGCTAGCTTCCTTGCCCCTCTAGCTCACCTCCAATGACATCCATTTGACATGTGGCCACATTTCTGGGATTTTCCCTTACCTCCTTTGCTTTATGTCATAAGCTATAACACAATAAAAACTTGTTAATATGTAGGCCAGACTTATGCTGGTCATCTCTAAATATTGTTCAGTCCTCTGGTTTGAACCCAGCTCAGTGCCACAGAGATCTGTTTGTCTCTTCCGAATCCTCAGTTGTGAAATCCCATCTGGAGGCCCCTGGATGCTTATCTGATTTGAGCTGCCCATGCTCTACTGAGCAACCCTACTTCCCAAAATGTTTGTCAACCTGTGTCCCCTTTTGCCTATGATGTACATGTACCTCATGGCAACTCAAAATCATTATGGGAATCAAAGGTGACTCCCTACCCAATACGGTAGTGTCCCCCCTCTCATGGGATGAAAACTGCTCCTGCAGAACCTAGTACTGAGCCTCTTTATGGATCCTGCAATGGATAATCCTACTTATGGGACATCTGCTGTAGACTCACCCCTGTGACATTCATCTACTCTTTCAAAACTCTAATCATTTAGATCATAACCAGAATTTTATCAGATCATGCTGCTGAGCTGGTAATTGTTTGAAAATTCTGATGTATGGCATTCTCCACACTTAATGTTGTAGTATTTGTGTCATAACCTGTCACCTTTCACATGTAAGCCCACTCCTCACTGAAAAGAGGTGACCAATGGTATGTATTATCAATGTCTAAATTTGCAACACGGAAAGCAAAACTTGTTAAAAAAATGTAAAATAGCTTACTGAAAAGGAAATCATGTAATCTTTCATATATACTCCCTTCTAATACTTCTAATACCATTTTACCTCCCCTTCAGAATCTTTTAGCCAGACTGTATATTTATTGCAAAATCCTCCCATAATCATTTTATTTGCAATACTGAAATGCATTGACATATAATTTTCTTTTTCTGAGGTTGCGGCATTGATCGCTGACATTTGAGTGCCTGATCAATGGTAATGGTTTATGCATCTTCTAATGCACATTGCTAGTAACTATTATTTAGTCAGATTATATGTAATGTCCAAAGTTGTTTTCATGTGAACAATTGTCACACATCACAAGTAGAGCACACTGGTTATTATGGGGTTAAGTCATCATGGGAACCCTGTATTGTAATGTCTGTCAGAGGTACATTATCACCCCTTGAACTCATCTCATTGTGTTCAGAAACACAGACTATGTTAACTATACCGGAAGTGTCCACAGCTGAGGAGTTCATAAACTTTGAAGTTGTGTCTGTCTCTCCTGTTCATCTAAGAGAGATAACCTCGTTATTACTTTTGTAACTGAAGTGAGGAACAGAAAAGTTATCTCACGGTCAAGTGTTTCTAAACAACTTATAATAATTAGACAAAAGCATTGAGTGACCCAGCAAAAAATTAACTAAAACAAAGGGCAGTAAATGAATAGGACTGGTTCACTTCCATTTGTAGTGTTGGTGGAGATATCTGCTTTAAACACAATTTCACCAGAAGATCTCCTCTGCTACCATGCATGCTCGATGCAACAAATTCTTAGTCCTTTGAGAAAAACAACTTAAGTTAAGCCTTGCCAACTTCTGTCATAGCTGTCAACTCCACTGCTTAGAATCAAGCACTAGACAGTAATTTTGTGATCAAGCCCCTTGCATGGATTCCTTTTATCCCATACACTAAAACACCCAACAATAAACCACAGTAGTTTCACGTCAAAACACTTTCTGAGTTGTAAGTATGACCTTTCTTGGCTGGCATTACTGATTACTGTAACCTAATCACAATCCCAAGTCAGTTTAGGAATAGATAAACATATGAGGCAATCCAAACCGAAATTCTTCCCATAGCAGACAACTCCTTAGTGAAAATCTTGCACAACTCCAAAAGCACAGCAACGCCACAGTTTAGTTACACTTTTTAAATTCAATGGCCTAATGTTAAATCCACAACGATTAAAAAAAAAAAAAAAAAAATTTCTACAGGACCCTTAGTGAACCAGCTCTGCTGTTCGGCATTATTTCTTACAGTAATCAACAATGACTTCTCATATATTCACTGGTATTGTACACATTGTGAGGCAATACAAGAACACTCCCAAAGCCAGGAGCAAAAAAAGTGTAGTGAATGCAATGAAAGGTTGAAAATATACCCTGAACTCTGTCATGGGGTTTTACCAGGACCAATCTGCCACATATCATGTGTGGCTCCCCTTGCATAGAGAATGCAAGTAGGCCACAAGATATATGAATATGGTACAGCCTGGTCCTATTTAATTCTTAAGGTTTGTTTAGGCGGAGTCATTCTGGATTGTTCAAGTTAATATTTTAGATATGACCTGCCCTCTTGCCTTAGGCGACAGTATTTTTGACACTGGGATCTTTAGAAGGATTACTCTGATGCAAAATATTGAGGGGTTCTGAAAATTTTGGGGACCCCCTTCCTTATTGTTGCTCAGAACCACCCCAGTTGTGCACAATTGCCTCCAGTTGTTGTGCCTCCTTATCTACCTAGACTAAACCTGGCAGTTCAATATATCATGGGGGTTTACTGATGTTTCCAGTGTGCCAAGCACTTCCCCACTACTGCCCATAATGAGCACCATAGCCCCATGCAACCCTTACCGACGGTCTTTCTATGCCTGTTGCTCAGGCTGCCTACCCACTGCATTGCCACCCAGAAGGAAACAAATTGCCAGTCTTTTCCTATCCTTTGGTTAAAATGATACTATCCTGTGCTGTCCCTCCACCATGCCCCCACGTAAATACTCCTTTCCCTTCTTTGTGTGTGTGTGTGTGTGTGTGTGTGTGTGTGTGTGTGTTTGTATGCATATATATATATATATATATATATATATATGTGTATATATATATATATATATATATATATATATATATATATATATATATATATATATATATATATATATATATATATATATATATATATATATATATATATATATATATATATATATATATATATATATATATATATATATATATATATATATATATATATATATATATAAAATATGTATATGCTAAATAATATGGATTTTTTAAAATTTTACTTGTGACTTCTCTCCCCCTTTGTTCCCAACCTGCTCCTACTGTCCAGTGCTCTACACTGTCTGTAAAGCCAAAGCCTCTCAATTCTTCTTCTTTCGGCTTTTCCCAGTTAGGGGTCACCACAGGGGATCACCTGTCCGCTCATGATTGGCAGTGGAGTTTTACGTTGTTGAGTTGCCAGCCCAGCACCCAACCTTCCATGGAAGGCACACACACACTCACACCTGGGGCCAAGTTTAGAGTGTCCAATCCACACAGAAGGCACTTGGGATGTGGGAAGAAACTGAAGGACCCGGAGGAAACCCACATGACCACGGGGAGGACATGCAGACTCCACACAGAAGGCACCCCAGCCAAGGATTGAACCTGAGAACCTCTTGCTGTGAGGTGACAACGCTAACCGCTGCACCACTGTGGCCACCCCAAAGCCAAAGCCTCTCACTGCTAATTCCTTATCTGTGGTTGAGTCGCTCAAGCCGATGTCAAGGCGGGCAGATCATTTCCTCAAAAAGTGTGCTTTGCAGGATGCCTGTTCAGTCTATGTATTCATGACTCAGCATCTGCATGGTGTCCATGATAAAGATTTGTGAAGAAGTAGGAAAAATTATATAGCTAGGAGGATCACAAGTAAAGTGTTAGTTGTTACTTTCACTAAAAGTTAAAAGGGAAGTGTGTAACTGAGGAATTTTAATTTTGGTGCCAAAAGATTTCTTTTAGCGTAGTATGTATTTCTGGAAGGTCAGATTATGGTTAATATAAACTTCCAATAGCTCATGTTAATGTTAGATATTTATTAGAGTACCTGAACAATAAAACCTTAAGCTATATAGTATTTAGAAGCAGTTGGTTAAATTTCTGCTTATACTTTAATTTGAGAAGGTCTGTATTTTACCCTACCGCTAGATGTTCTTACTTGTTTATCATTCATCAATAACAGCACTTTTAATTTAGGGTATACTGGTTCCATGCGATGTATCTGGCATTTGCTGGGTTTCTACTCTGTCAGCAGACACATGAAATGACTGCCTAGAGTAGACAGAATTTCCTGTAGGGGTGGTGACCCCACTTACTTGTTTTGGTCATAATAGAAACACAAAAATACCTGTTTTACCAGTGTGGTGTAAACTGGTTAAACAGACATGTTATTGTATGGTATACGAGTTTTTACAATGAGATGCTAGATTGTATACAAAGGCGATGAAAACAAGAATCCTGTGCACTCATTCCAGAGAAGCACAGTGGTAATATTGTTTGGATTGCAGAGTTTATTATGCTGCCTCTCAGAGTAAGGCAGAAAATCAGGATAAAGAAAATACCAAGTGAAGAGGATTGTGCCAATGTTGTTGTTGGTCTTTTCCTGGTTAGGGGTCGCCACAGCGGAACTCCGGTTCACTAATGATTGGCAGTAGATTTTTTACAGTGCCGAGTTGCCAGCTCGACACCCAACCTTCAACGAAGGCATGCCCATTCATGCATGTCTTTTGGAACACCATTCGACTGTGGAGAGGACATGCAGACTCCACACAGAAGGCACTCCAGCCGAGAATCGAATGGGAGAACCTCTTGCTGTGAGGCAACAACGCTACCGCTGCACCACCACATCTCATTGTTAATACTCTGTTGATTAGATGTTGGTAGGTGGTCATGAGGAAAGTTGTTTATTCTAGAGAAATGACATCCAGAAATTCACATTTAACTGTTATGGTAAGGACTGGGATAGGATTTTCTGTTTTTTTACCAAATCGTTGTTTGATTCATAACAAGTCATGCTCACTTAGGTATTTATCTTATTGCATGTTAAAGATCTGAATCAGTGATCAAACTGGAGGGCTCTCAGTAAAATGACTGCAGTTGTTTAGTTTAGGAACAGGGCAATAGCAGTCACTTCCTGTAAGTCTGGTACTTTCCCTTTACTAAATAGAAAAGTTTATAAATTAGGCCATCTATACAGAAGATGCTTTGACAACAGCCCAAAACAGTTTATTTGACCCTATCTGTTTTGGCTGAGATGTTGTATATAATTTGATTTTTTTGAGAATACCAGGGTTAGTAATTGATTTTTTTTGTTTCTTTTGTAATTTTTAATGAATATTTTTGGAAGTACACCCAGCTAAACATCTGATTATATTATGGGGAGTTGCTGAAGTTATGTGCTTGTGTATATCTACATCTTGAATTTTTTGTTGATTGACTTAGAAACATCAAATTATTTTTTTTTTGTTGTATCGGAGAGGTATTTTTGATGTATAATCCTGTTTTGCATGTATCCCTGCAATTTATTTAGCCTCATCTGCTCTGTATCAAAATGTTCTCCTTTAGTAACTCATTTCATTTTCTTGATGGTTGAAGGTGACAACAAGCTTATCTAATACACCTTTGAAGTGCATTTATCATTCTATAACCCCCCCATGGATCTTGAATGCCTAAATGGATACACTCTCCACCATCCATTTTTGCAGTCCATGCAGTGATCCTGCAATTTTCTTTGTGACGTTTTTCAGAGATCCTTGGAGTACTTAGTCCTTACAATATGCTGCTTGTGCCCCTCCTTTGTTTACTAGTACTGTGTCTCTTTGTCATGTCTGATTTCAAGCAAGAACACCTCTAGCTTCTCCAATCTTTTGTCATATCCCTTCCCATCGATTCCATTCATTTTTGTGGTAACTTTTTTCTAGATTCCATCCAGTAGCCTGATGTCCCTATTCTTGTATGGCCTCCGTTACTGCAGACAGTGTTCTAAAGGTAGAGTTTGACCACAGCCCTATGGAGTTGGAACATTACTTTGCTCCTGGATTTCTCCTCCTTGAATATACACCCCCACATTCTGTTTTCTGATGTTACTTTATCTCACTCTGCTGCCGGAAGACCAAACACGTGACCAACATGACAAGATTCTTTCTTGTTTTGTTGCCATCTGTTTCACTCTCCCAACCGATACTTTTCATTGTAGCTTTTTTGAACCCAGTGCAGTACTTTGCATTTAACTTAAACTGTGACTTTTTTGTCTGCTTGGTAAGTCTTTCTAAATCCTTCCATAGACCCCCCCAACCATGTCCTCTACTGCTGCATCTATTTTTGTGTCATCAGGAAAGTTGGTATTTTTCTCTAGTCCCTTAGAATTAGTCATGCATATTGAAGAGTACTGGATCCAGGACAGAACCAATCAGTGTTATCATCCATTTCAAAACAACCTTCTGCATTTTGTCATTCAGCCATGCTGAAAGCCATTTCTTAAGTCTTGATCACACCCCCAACCTCTCTAGTTTTCCTATCACCTTCCTTCCTGAGTGATACTGGGTAAAGTTTAAAGGTTAAAGGTGCTCCTGATGTCCATGCAGTCCATTCATACTGATGCTCACTTGTCAAACTCACTGGTAACCCTTTCATTAAATTGGTTTAGATTTGCATGGCAACTCCTCAATGCCATGAACCCTCTTTGTTTCCTGTCATAGAGATTGTTGTCATCTTAAAGATGCTATCAGGCTTCATGTCAGGCTTCTCTTCTTGACATTCCCTGTCATTGCTTACAGTTCCCAGGATTTTCTTCTGGTTTCTTATGTCGTAGAACCATACCATATTTGTTATCTTCCATTCCTTTTGTCTGCCATCACAGTGGGTAGATGTCCAAGAACTCTTGGAGGGTAGTCCATTTGGTCCTTGTGCTTTATTCTCCTTAATGGCAGGTAATTTCCTAGCTCCTCTCTCACTCCACCCTGGTATCTGCCCACTATTCTCTCCATTCTACTCTGTCTCCCTTGAGCAGGGATTTACTGCTGTTCTTATGCAGCGTGTCTTTCTAGACAAAACATTTCCTTTGTCCTTTACAGTAAGAATATGAATGGGAAAGGTTTAGCCTTGTACAAAGTGTAAAGCTGGCAAAATACCAAAAAAAAGGGTAAGGAGGCATGGCTTGAGCCCAGCTATAAATTGCATTTTGAATCATATACTTTGGTCTAGCAGGAATAGATGAGTTTAGAAATGGTTTGTCAATACCCTAATTTGGAAGTACAGTATCAAGGCCTGAAGTCTGAAAGTTGCAAAATGCTGGCTTATATAAACGTAACCATCTCTTTGCTAAGAGCAGTTGCATGGCATGCAGGGAGCTTAGAGCAGCTAGTGACTGATGAAAAGTCTCAGATTTCAGAAATTAAAAATAATGATAAATGACTACATGGCAGAGCAACACTGAAGGAGCAGTGGCAGAATGAGTAAGATGAAAGTCTGAATAAAAAAAGGATAAATTTAAAGCAGATAAATTCATACTTGCTCATGGAGAGAGAGCTTGAGGCTTACAGACCTGTTGGATGCAATCAGAGATAATTAGGGGAGGATTTTTTTTAAAGGGAGATAATCCAATCCCCGGAAGTGACTGATGGGCTTGAGTTAGAGATTGACAGGATGCATCATGTCAGGAGAGTAACTCAGAATCCAGGATCACCAGGCATATTTTGTCATTCTCATTAAAATAATGTGTACCACCTGAAGCACGATGGAGAATAAGTAGATGGCCAGACTGAGAATTCTACTGGACTACTCTTTGCATCTTGTCAGAAGAGCAATGGCATTCTGGGCAGTCCAGAAGAAGCTGCAAACCAGTGATACAGGAGAAGTTCATAGACTCCCTGTGTTCTGGATGAACCTCTGCCAGTGATTCCCACTGGGGCTACTGCAAGATACTAAAGAAATGTATTTAATAAATAAAAAATGGTGGTAGGCATCAAAATCATTGAATTTAGAGTACTGGGTTAGAGGAAGCCCGAATGGACTTACTAGAATCTTAAAGATCACCAACAAAGCAAACTACTCTGCTGATAAGAAAGGTAAAGCTGGTGAAATGAAGACGGAAGGTTGACGATTTTGAGACCAAAGGTAGTAGATGGAGGTGGGAAAAAGAGAGAGACTAGGCTTAGACAGAAGAGTGGACAGGAAGTTCAAGGGATTGTTGGGACTGAAAAGGAGATGATGAAAAAGTGAGAAACTGAAAAAAAAAGACAATAGTACAAGGATGTACTATACAGCAGCAGCAGAAAAAAATGTCCACATGAGATGGAGGTACATTCAGGAAGTGGTTATGGACTCTTTCTAGAGACAGATGTAATTCATTAGCCAAGTAACTTGACCAGAATTGATGATTAGAACGGCAAAAGTTTGGGTCTTAGGACTGAAGGCAGAAAGATTAAAATTCAGACCTGGAAATAAAATGCAGTTTCCTCAGAGTATCACAGAAGATGAAGCTTTCATCAATGTGTAAAGAAAATCTTGTGCTCAGTGATACTGGAGAGAGACAGAACTTACAGGTTATACATCTAAAACTATAAATTAAATGCAAGACAAAAAATACTGCAAAATGTAACAAATGGTTATTACAAATAATCTGTAGGTAAAGGGGCACAACTAGCTAAACAGTATAGCCATATAACACAGACAAGATTTTATTCTACAAAAATACTAAAGATGTCCAAATTCCTAAAGGAGGTGATAAACTTGATTTACCCTTATTGGTCAATATGAGATGATGATGTGTGAGGAGGAGTCAGAAACAATTTTGTTTTGATGTGTGGATTGTACTGGTGTGGAGTATGCTTAAAATAAACAATGTAAGCTGTTCTCTGACTACTATTAATGAATAATCATTTTTGTGGGTTATAACTAGGGAGGAGGAATGAATGTTTGGGTAGGGTACACACGATCATGAACAATGCAGATAGGTGCACCACGTGCTCCATTTATGGAGAGGGGAACTGAAATGTTGATGAACAAATGCCAAAGAGGTGATCAGAAAGAAAGAGATACTATGAAAACCTTCTCATGAGGAAGGAAAATGAGATCATCTGCAGAGCTGGCAAAACAATGAAACAGAGTCACGTATCTGACGTAAAGTGGACTAAAGGTTAGAAAGTGCTGAAAGAGGTAATGCAGGTGAGAAAATGGGTGAAGAGGATTGATAAATGCAACATCAGAAGAGAGTGAAATAGTCTAAACTATATGAAATGGGGCTGTGTCAGAGTGGGTCCAGCTGCAATGGGGAGGTCACATTTAATACTAATCCTTGAGATAACATCTTAATCAAGGTTGAAAAAAACAAGAGAGGCATTCTGTATTTCAGTGATTTACATTCTGCAGTTATGAAATGGAGATGGAAGTAATGTCAGAGTACTGTTCCAATAATAATATAATGGCTGATCATTTTATAGGAAAGTAACATCATTAAAGTTGTCAGAGGCAAGAGGATCTGGTAAAAGAAGGCAATAAACTGAAGACAAAACTAAGGACATTTCAAAAGAGAGATTTTGCAAGAAAGGCAAAGAAAGCAGTGCTAAAGGGTGGTATGGAAGGGAATGAAAGTAAAGTGCATATGTTGTAGGGTAGGGGAGGAATGAGGCATGCATCAGGGACAGGAGGATGCATAGATGGCTTAAAGGAGGAAGATGAGAGTTGGGAGTGTAGAATAGATAGAGGGTGGTAGGCAGTTAAAAAATAGAGACAGAGAAGGCACACTCGACAGGACTGAGACTGAAGAGGCAGGTCTTGTGCTTCCAGTACATTGGAAGAAGCCTGAGGATAGATGTCTGTCAAAGGGGGAGGGTACTCTTACCATTGTAGCTCAGGTGGGTGGAGCTAAGATCCTATACAGGATGCAGGAGACTGAGCGGTGAAGTTTATGGTAGGAAGACAGAGAAGGGTAAAGAAAAAGGACAACAAACTCAAGGATGGTGACAGGGAATGAGGAAAACAAAGGTGAAGGATGTTGCATAATTAATAACTAGAAGCTACAGAAAGGTTGCTGTAGATCACTTAAATGAGGAAAAGGATAGCTATTTCATTTAAAAGGGGATTAATGGTGGTTACGGTGCAGTAAGAAAAAAGCATGGATGGTAGATCAGTTTTTAGCAAGGGAGGATTATGGGGAGAATGTATATCATATTGTATATCTGTGTGTGTGTATTTGGGTTTAGTTCTTTTGTGCAAAATGCTCAAAAGTCGGCATCTGTTCGGTTGACACAAACAGATTGTTGACAGGTGTGCAAGATCAACAATCCCTAGGTAGGGTGAGTCTGTTCTTTCTTAGGGCATTGTGCAATTTTAGAGTTGCTATATATAATTAGAAGGTGGTGTGGGGATCACAGGTGAAGGGGGGCTTCCCCTCCCACAAAACACTTGCTTTTTATTTTGCATGCTATAAGATTAGTCCTTATTGCATGTGAAATTGCCTGTCAACAATTTATTGCTGATGTTAATGTGTCGACATTTGGATGTCGACATTTTGACAGCTCAATGTAGAATACCACAACTATATATATATATATATCTATGGGTGGCCACATTGTCACCTCACGTGCCTATATTACAAGATCGAATGCTTAAGTGATCGAACACCTAAACATCAAACTTGTAATATCGAATCCAAAAACGTCAAACAGCGCAGGAAAACACAGTCGGCCACGGAAAACAAATAACTTTACACCCAAACTAAGTGGGGGGATTCACCTCCCACCCCCCTAACTAAATATACCAACTCTGAGATCGCTCTACAGTAGATAAAATGGCAAAATCCGGCAAACGGTCAAGGGAAATCTTTCCCTGCATTAAATCAGCCATTCTCTATTTTTCACTTTCGATATTACAATTTGATGTTTAGGTGTTCGATTACCTAAGCATTCAATCTTGTAATATAGATAGACCCTCGCCTCACAGCAGTAGGTTCTCCAGTTCAATTCTCAGTGGGGGTGTCTCCTGTGCAGAGTCTGCATGTCCTCCCTGGGGTCATATGGGTTTACTGTGGGAGCTCTGGTTTCCTCCCACATTCCAAAGACATGCAGTAGGTGGACTGGACACTCTACATTGGCCATAGGTGAGAGTGTGTGCACGAGTGAGTGGTGCGTATGAATTACCGCAGCAGGGCTAGGCACCTGGAAGTGTAAACCTTGGCTTGAGATGATTGTTACTGCAGAAGTGACACTCCAACCCCATGTGCGAAATGGGAAAAGGGGTTGAGGATGGATAGATGGATGGATAGATTGAGAGAGAGAGAGAGAGAGAGAGAGAGAAAGAGGGAGAGATCTATATCTATTTTTATATGTGTGTGTGTGTGTGTGTGTGTGTGTGTGTGTGTGTGTGTGTGTGTGTGTGTGTGTGTGTGTGTGTGTGTATGTATATATATATATATATATATATATATATATATATATATATATATATATATATCAATCACTGCATGCATTTTATCATGCGGTGAAACAGGGGTGTTTTTTTCCATCACTGGTACAATTTGTCTTATTGTGTAATGGTTGAAGTTCATTTTACTGACCATAACATAATTCAAGGGTTTTTGCCCTTTTTCAAGTTTGTGCAACCCTGGAGTTAGTATAGTTAATTTCCAGGGGTGTGGGGGCAGATCCCCCATGTAAGGCAGTTTTTTGTTTTACTTTTCATAATCACAATGTAACCTATTGGTTTACATTTGAGATTACTTTTTTGTGATGATTTTAGTGGCAATTAATGGTAATCGCCACTGAGTTTATTCGATGTTTTGTGTTTTGATCAAACTCACCAATGATTATTCATTTTAAATTTGTATACAATATAAAATATTCTTTCTCTCCATGCTTCTATTTTTTCCTTCACCATTGTGACTGCCATCAGTCCCCTATCTATAACTATCTGCATATAAAATATATAAATGGGATCACTTAAATTGGTTGACTGGTGTGTTATGTCAACAGCTTTCATACATGCTTAATTTGATCAACAGGAAAGCTGTCAACATTTTGTGTGAGATCACTATAATACTGGAGTTGGGGAATATACTCATTCCCCAGTATTGTACAGTCTTGGAGTTGGTATATTTAAGCACCAGGGGATGTGGGGTAAAGGGGGCTTTACCCTGACGAAAAGCATTTTTTTTAAATTTGCATGAAACAAGTTTGTCTTGGACTATGGGGAGTATGTTGTCTGTCTTCTTTTTTTTTCAACATTTTTGTGGATCTTTACTTGTCAAACTACTGAAGTTTCAATTAACTCCATTAGATCCATATATATGGGAGGATTTTAATTTCCCACTGATACTGAATTTTGACAGGTTAAGTTGGAACAAGAAATTACTACTTAAAAAAAAAATCAGGGAAGGTAAGTGATGGCCTGAGAACAAAGCAATTGAGTTTAAGGTTTCATTTATTTACACCAAGGAAACTTGAAGTAAAGACAGGAAAAACTTCTGGTGGGAGAAAGGAGATACATTGGGCAAATATTTGGCATTAAAGTTAAAGCAAAAGAGGAAAACGCACATAATCTGTCGAATGTGGAATAGCTGGATGGAGGGGAAGAGATTAAACATGAGTTGGACAGTTTTTATTAGACACTGTAGGACCCAAGAATGGAGGATAACTGGACCAGGGCATGCTAGAGAAAAGGGTAAATGTGTACATGGAATAACTTATGGGAGATAGAGAATGGATAAAATCTGCCAAAGGAGGAGATTTGGGAGCAATGATCTGACAGGAGGCAAGCTGCAGAGTAGAATGATACTTGATAAATTACTGTAAGTTGTAAAAAGAGAAACAGACATGCAATGACTTTGCAGAAAAGAAGCACTTAGCGAAGTTCTTGAATAAAGCTAAGCTGGTGGTGATTGCACAAGAAATGTGTAATATGTTAGAGTTTGGAAACTTTAAATGTGTATTACTGATTAATATAGATATGGATGCTAAAATAGTTTCAAAGCACTGGTAGTGAAACTAGAAGGGATTTTGGCTCCCCGCTGGAAGTGTAAGACCTGTAACTGAGATCCACTGAAATGAAAAACAAAGTGTAATTTAGAGCAGATTACTGTGATTGTCAAAAGTCAGTTTAATGCCATTAAATCACTTTTACAGAGCGCTGCACCCCTTGACTTGGAGTCTCCCCCCCCTTACACCCTTGCTGTTTACATATGCTAAATTTAAATTTGCTCTCCTTGTAATAAGCAGAATCCTCCATGATGTAACAACCTCAGACCTGGTAAATAGTCTTTCACTTTCCTTCTTGTTGGTGTAAAGATTACAGTTGACCAGTTCCTCAGTATTTCACCAGGAACTCAGAATGTTGCTAGGACTAGTGGAAGAAGTTCACATGATGCTTAGAAGGAAAGCAGCTAATCCACATATGGCTGCTGGCTACTCTACATATTTCTAGAAAGAGCAGGGAAGACGGGGTTTAAAGAGCTGGCACAGTGTTTTTCTAATATCATACATTTGGTAGAGTGCTCTTTTTTGTTGTTAGTACTAATGAAACTAAGAAGGGGGGTATTTAGAGGCTGGATCAAAGCGTTATTTTGTAAGCTTTGAACTAAAATTGGGATAACTGGAAGAAAACTGTGAGGGATAAGGGTTTATAGAGGTGCTGGATAAGGTTGTTTCCTCTTTTCTGCACTGCTTCTGCTGGTGACAAACTTGTAGCCTAAAGGCTGAGCCAGAAGCTAAAGTACAGAGAAGAGAGGAGAATGAAATGGCCTTTTCTATTTTTTATGGATCATGACATTTTGTTAGTGGATGATTTGTAATGGGGATAAAGGCAGTGTCAGTTGAGTTCAAGAGATATGAAGGAAGAACATGATTCAAATTCAATAAAACAGTCTCTGAAAATGGGACAATAATAGGAGGAAAGATATATATGGGTTTCAAAACTGAAGAGAGAAACATACCTAAATTTTGACTCTTGGGGAATGACTGAACAAATAAGGAGGAAGAATTACAGAAATATACAGGAAGAAATTGGGAAGGCACAGAAATGTGGAAAGGTGAAGGCAGAATTTTGGTATGGAAAATTAATGTTGTGAAGATGTTAGTGGAAACCAAGTTACTCAGATGCATTCTAAGGAAGTGGGCAGATTAGGATCTATAAAAGATGAGTGAACATTTTGCATGGAATGAGAAAGGCCAAGAAAAGTATGTTTTTAGGAGATGCCATGGTGGAAACACTTGTGTTGTTACATTTATTATTCATCATTGGTTGAGATGGAGTGAAAAATCACCAGTGGTTTGGAGCAAGTTGCAACAAGAAATGATGGGGGTATCCAAGACAAAATGAAAATTAAAAAAGTTTAATGGAAAGACTGAAGGAAAAAAATAATTTAAGGAAAATTAGTATTTATTGGAAAATGGAGAATGGTAATATCAGTCAGAATTATGTGATCTAAGGGTGTTAAGGAGAAAGGAATGATGAAGCTTAATTATGTTGGGAAAATCTCTGCCAGGCATGGAGTTCAAGGATGCAACAGAGACAGTTAAGCTGGGAGAAGAGGAGTGTTGGAAATATGTACAACTGACGGATGGAGTAATGAAATGATGGAATGGTGAGAGCAGGAGGAGAGGGACAGACAGTAAAGAGGAAAATATACATACGGAAGTGGGACATGTTGAATGGAGTCATTGGTTGGGATTGTTTATATAAAGGTGAAATTCATTGTAAAAGGAAACTGGAAGTGGGACATGTTGAATGGAGTCATTGGTTGGGATTGTTTATATAAAGGTGAAATTCATTGTAAAAGGAAACTGGAAGTGGGACATGTTGAATGGAGTCATTGGTTGGGCTTGTTTATATAAAGGTGAAATTCATTGTAAAAGGAAACTGGAAGTGGGACATGTTGAATGGTGTCATTGGTTGGGGTTGTTTATATAAAGGTGAAATTCATTGTAAAAGGAAACTGGAAGTGGGACATGTTGAATGGAGTCATTGGTTGGGATTGTTTATATAAAGGTGAAATTCATTGTAAATGGAAACTGGAAGTGGGACATGTTGAATGGAGTCATTGGTTGGGATTGTTTATATAAAGGTGAAATTCATTGTAAAAGGAAACTGGAAGTGGGACATGCTGAATGGAGTCATTGGTTGGGATTGTTTATATAAAGGTGAAGTTCATTGTAAAAGGAAACTGGAAGTGGGACATGCTGAATGGAGTCATTGGTTGGGATTGTTTATATAAAGGTGAAATTCATTGTAAAAGGAAACTGGAAGACACAACAGAGAGCTAGAGCAGAGGTTTATGAAAGAAGAGGGAGAAGAAGAAGAAGAGCCAATGGACATGAGATTGTGAAGAAAATAAGCCCTGTTCAGTAGGTGAGGATTATTTACAGGTGGTTCTGCACTCTAACTGGGGCAGAACAGAAAGATAAGAAATAGAATGATGTGTACCTTACTGGAGATAAGGGCAGGAGAGAACAGGAATGGTGTATAAATTCTAGTGGTGCTGGGGACAAAAAGAATTGAGGGTGATGAATAAGGGAGAATGTTTGAAAGCAAAAGAGTGAATACATGAAAGCGCTATATGTATGACTTGGCAACAGATGGACCAGGGCCAAAAAGGAAAGACAGAAACATACTGTTGATGTTGTCAGGACTGGTGAAAACTGCAATGCAAACAATGTGAAAGAGGTGTGTTTAGTAGAAAAGTGAGGATAAGTAGGAAAATATAAGCTAATACTGTAAATGAGGGATGGAGGAAGATGAAGTCGATAGAGATATGGAAGTGTTATAAGCTTTATCCAGATAGACTAGCATTACTATGGTCAGGTGACTACTAGCTAATGTCTCTATAAAGAACAGAAAGTTTGGGATATTGAGGGGGGGACTGGAATAAGCCCATGTAATTGTCAGGTAGGCAATATGGAGGTGTGAGCAATATAGAATGGGAAGGGGAAGGTATAGCATAGAAGAATCTCCTATAGTTTATGACTTGCCAACACAGGACACTTAAAGCAATAGCTTGTTGCTGGATGTGAGTACATACCCACATGTGTTCTATGATGTATTGCCATTATGCAATGGTATTACTTATAAAAAAAACTCATTTTTAAATAACACCATTTTATAATTCATACTCCTTAAGGTTTCATCTCTGTGCCTGGTATGAGACAGCAGAGATGTCAAGAGAATGTACTGTATACACCTGCCTTTAAATGTTGTTATGCACCACTGAGTTGATGTCGACTCACTATACCTCTACAGGTATTTGTCGCGAGCTGTGTTCTGTCTTCAGTCAGATGATCAGTCACCGCGAGGGGCATGCATGGCTGTAGTTATTGTATCAATCCATCTCACTGCATGCCTTCCTGTTTTTCATTGACAGTCAAATACGATACCTTTTCTCTAATGATCTTTCTCTTCACAAGATATGTCTGATTTATGAAAGTTGAAGTCTTGTCATCTGCCAAACAGACTAATGAACTACAAAAAACTCCATAAACTAGTAAAACTGAAAAAAAAACAAGTAAACTGGAGCCAAAAAGAAATTTAATGTAAGCGCTTTCAGAACAGACAATACTATTCCTTCATCAGACAAACAATAAACACTTGGGTGTAGTTTTATAATGAAACTGAATACCAATAAATCAATTAATGCAAAAGGTGTAGTACTTAAAGTAGACAACACATTTTTAAAATGGAAACATGAACAGTACTCATATTATAAACACTGTTAAAAACCATGTTAGAAAACATTGCAATAATACCCTATTCAGAATGCCTTTGATTGTTCTGTGGATATGTCAAAAGGAATATTACCCTACAATGAACAATACAATATTAAAAAAAACACTAATTAAAAACAAGTAAACCTAAGACTCGCTAAATAAAGCAATGCACAATTAAAGAATCATGCTCCTAAAAGATGCCAGTGTAAAAATTATCTTTTTAAGGCTAGAAATTTAAGGAAGCATTTGACTGAAACAGTTTCATTAAGACCTGGAGACAAATAAGCTGCAGTCTTAATTTGCCAAAACAGTTCTTCCATTTCAAGTTTAATTTGCCATGGCCCTCCTCTCTCATCTATCCCTATCTGTTTTAATATAGTGAACTTGAAGCTATGGTCTGGGAATTCGTTAATGTGCCTAGCTAATGCATTGATCTTGTATCCCCTAGAAATAGCGTACTGATGCTCGTATATACTTTGCTTAAGCTTCCTTTCGGTCTTTCCGATGTAAAAGGATTTACAGTCTTGGCAACAGGCGGAATAAACTACTCCTTTAGTATCACATGAATATTTAACCTGGACCTTGTAATATTTATCCCTAATTTTAAATTGGTAGGCAGTGTTTATATATCTACATTGGTGACAAGCTCCGCATTTAAACATGCCCTTGTTCTTATTAACCACAGGCTTGTTAGAATATTCTAACAATGCCTTCAAGTTGGGCCCTCATCTATAAGTAATTTTTGGTTTGTCACCAAGAAGCTTATTCAAACTACTGTCCTCAGTGATAAGCGTCCAGTTTTTATTAAGGATTTCCCTAATAAGTGAATAATCTAAATTGTAGGTACAAAGAAAACTAGTTGTAAAACTTTGAGTTTCAGTGTTTAGAAGATTCTGGACATCATCTCTGATGGTTACTTGTTCACCTAAATTACATCAAATATGTAGGGACTCTTGGAGTTTTCTTAAGGAGCTTAGTAATAAGAACAAGGGCATGTTTAAATGCGGAGCTTGTCACCAATGTAGATATATAAACACTGCCTACCAATTTAAAATTAGGGATAAATATTACAAGGTCCAGGGTAAATATTCATGTGATACTAAAGGAGTAGTTTATTCCGCCTGTTGCCAAGACTGTAAATCCTTTTACATCGGAAAGACCGAAAGGAAGCTTAATCAACGTATATATGAGCATCAGTACGCTATTTCTAGGGGAGACAAGAACAAATGCATTAGCTAGGCACATTAACGAATTCCCAGACCATAGCTTCAAGTTCACTATATTAAAACAAATAGGGTTAGATGAGAGAGGAGGGCCATGGCAAATTAAACTTAAAATGGAAGAACTGTTTTGGCAAATTAAGACTGCAGCTTATTTGTCTTCAGGTCTTAATGAAACTGTTCCAGTCAAATGCTTCCTTAAATTTCTAGCCTTAAAAAGATCATTTTTATACTGGCATCTTTTAGGAGCATGATTCTTTAATTGTGCATTGCTTTATTTAGCGAGTCTTAGGTTTACTTGTTTTTAATTAGTGTTCTTTTTAATATTGTATTGTTCATTGTAGGGTAATATTCCTTGACATATCCATGGAACAATCAAAGGCATTCTGAATAGGGTATTATTGCAATGTTTTCTAACATGGTTTTTAACAGTGTTTATAATATGAGTACTGTTCATGTTTCCATTTAAAAAATGTGTTGTCCACTTTAAGTACTACACCTTTTGCATTAATTGATTTATTGGTATTCAGTTTCATTATAAAACTACACCCAAGTGTTTATTGTTTGTCTGATGAAGGAATAATATTGTCTGTTCCGAAAGTGCTTACATTAAATTTCTTTTTGGCTCCAGTTTACTTGTTTTTTTTTCGGTTTTACTAGTTTGTGGAGTTTTTTGTAGTTCGTTTGTTTTTATGGCGAACCAAGTAGGAGCAACATCTCAAGGCTCTCTTTTTTCGCAAGAAGAGCCTGTTACTAGTGGTTTAATCACACCTACTGTGACATCCGAAGAGGCGAACGCCGTCGGGAACCTTACGGCCCTTTTGCAAGTTCTTATGGGCCGGGTGGATAATCTTTCTCAAAGAGTGGAGAGTTTAGTGCCTATCTCCAACTCACCAGGTGCTAACATCAAGCCTGCATGCCATTTAGGAAATTCTAATTTGCAACACCCACCAATTCATTCTAATGCTCTGCCTGTTCATGGCAGAAATGGATTACCAGCTCACAGTCAACTGAGAACTAATGCATCATCCGAACTAGGCAGAGGCAAGCAAGCACCAACTCCTCAGCTAGATGGTAACCAGCTGCCTGGCGGTAACACACAGGAGGTTTCCAATGAATCTTTCCCTTCTCTCGGGAACTATTTAGGTAATGAAAACTTTTTTGGAGACACTCAGTTTGCCATTTCAGCTTCCCCTGAGCCAGCAGCACAGAGTAACCTTTCTACTGATATTAATGTGTTTGATCAGAAACTTTTTCACTGTAGAAAACTACAGCTTGAAATTGCTTATCTTGAAGAGTGCTTAAGAAAGGAAATAATTCCGAAAGGGCTCAGACAGTGGAGGTACCCTGTCGGGTTAATTGAATGGTCCGAATTTCATTATGAACTTTTGGACTTATTTAACAGACAAGGTTATGAATTTATTAAGGTTTTAATTAATTATTACAAATCAGAAGTTGCCTTACTAAAAAGTGAACTTGAAACTTTGGAACATTCAATTGTCTAGCGTTGATTTTCCTTGCTACAAATACGAGTATACGAGGATTTTCAGCAGCATAGAAGTCACTATGATTAAACTGACTAATGGTAAGAAGAAAAAAATAGCAAGAGATGTTCAACAATATGCCAGTAAAACTACATACCCCCCTTCCACCACCTGTTTTCAACCCTAATAATTTTCAAGGTTCTTCCTACGCGTTTAGGAACAATACCGATGGTGGTGATTCTAACATCCCTCTTGTTGAAACTGACATTCCTTCAGGGCAAGACTCTGTTCCTCGTAGAAGTGAGCGTATTACAAACAACGTTAATAATTCTTTTTCTTCCAATAATCAAAACGTTGTCAATAATAACAACCACAACAATAACCAACCAAATACTAGCTCTCATCAGGGTTTTCCAGTACACCAGCCGAATCAATTGAACAAGTCAACGACGTCCAAGTACCAAGGACGCACATGAAACAGAAGGAACCAGTGCAAGAGATAGTTGGAACTGATGCATTAAATCCACGAATCCCCTCTAACTCTGGGGGTGATTTTCATATTTATAATTATTCAGACTTAAGCTTTCCTCAAGAGATTATTGATTTTTTTGCATTGGGCTTAACATTTGTTCCAGATTCGGGTATGAATCTGGTTGACACGATAGTTGATTTAAAACTATTTGTTCGGAAGATTAATCTCAATGCTGTAATGGGTACAAGTTCTACCTTTAATAATTCTCTTAGAGTCCCTAGTTTGTTCAACCCGCCCCTACACCCTAACATTTTTTCCTTCGAAAAAATGTGCAAAATAGATTTTAGATCTTTGAACATCATTGGATCAAGAAATAGAAAAGCACGTCTTAATATTAATGAGAATGAACGCAATTTTATTAAACTTTTGAAGGACTGTAAGATTAAGGTGATGAAGCCAGATTAGGTGGGGTGGGTTGGTCTGTATGGATCATAGCTCATACGTTTCAAGTATGATGGAGCATCTTGACACTAACATATGCCAAGTAGTTAGTTTAAATGAAGTTAATAAGGCCTACAAAATAATTAAGTGTATAGTGGACAACCTTTTTATAGAAAAGGCCATTGATTTAGACCTTTACAATTTTTTAACTATGCCAGCTCCTAGATTGGCATCATTGTTTGGAATACCTAAGATCCATAAGAGGATTGTTGATCCACCATTTAGACCTATCGTTGACGGACGTGGATCCATCACTTATGGATGTGCTAAGTACGTTGACAGCATTCTTAGACCTTTGGTGGAGCAGGAACATCAAATATGTAGGGACTCTTGGAATTTTCTTAAGGAGCTTAGTAAAATTCCCTTCCATCATGAATATCAACTTTTGACAGTAGATGTAAAGGACTTATATACAGTTATTCCCCAAACTTTGGGGTTGGAGTGGATTAGGGATTTTATGCAATCAAGGAAAGTGAATGACAACACGATTTATGTTGTAGAAACTCTCCTTGAGGTAGTGCTTACTAACAACTTTATGTGGTTTGAAGGACAAACTTTCCTTCAAAGACTGGGGTCACTATGGGGTCTCCCTGTGGTGGTAGTTTTGCCAATTGCATCATGGCGCATTGGGAGACAACCTTACTTTTTCAGAACCCCATTTTTCAGAATAATGTCGCTTGGTATACTCGATACCAAGACGACATGTTTGTATTATGGAAAGGTCCCATTGAGGTAGTGCAGGAATTTATTACCACAATAACCTCTTTAACCAACTTTTTGGAGTTCACTTTTAACTTGCAAAGTGACACCATTAATTTGCTTGACATTCATATTCACAAAGACCTTGATAATGGTAGGTTTAAAAGCACGATATATAGAAAGCCTACATACTCTAATTCATTCCTCCATTTTTCTAGCTGCCATCCCTACCAGCAAAAAAGAGTGGTGGTTAAGGGTCAAATGGTTAGGGCAGCTAGAATGATTTCAGACGAGTCTGATTTTATTGAGGAATGCCATCTGTTGGAAAATATGTTTTTCAACAGAGGATACCCCTCTACTTTAGTTTCTAGTATCTCTACTGAAGTTATTATTAAAAGGCAATTAGGTCATTTTAGACCCTTATTAACTATGGGTAATTTAGGTGAACTAGTAACCATCAGAGATGATGTCCAGAATCTTCTAAACAGTGAAACTCAAAGTTTTACAACTAGTTTTCCTTGTACCTACAATTTAGATCATTCACTTATTAGGGAAATCCTTAATAAAAACTGGATGCTTATCACTGAGGACAGTAGTTTTAATAAGCTTCTTGGTGACAAACCAAAAATTACTTATAGACGAGGGCCCAACTTGAAGGCATTGTTAGAATATTCTAACAAGCCTGTGGTTAATAAGAACAAGGGCATGTTTAAATGCGGAACTTGTCACCAATGTAGATATATAAACACTGCCTACCAATTTAAAATTAGGGATAAATATTACAAGGTCCAGGGTAAATATTCATGTGATACTAAAGGAGTAGTTTATTCCGCCTGTTGCCAAGACTGTAAATCCTTTTACATCGGAAAGACCTAAAGGAAGCTTAAGCAACGTATATATGAGCATCAGTACGCTATTTCTAGGGGAGACAAGATCAATGCATTAGCTAGGCACATTAACGAATTCCCAGACCATAGCTTCAAGTTCACTATATTAAAACAGATAGGGTTAGATGAGAGAGGAGGGCCATGGCAAATTAAACTTGAAATGGAAGAACTGTTTTGGCAAATTAAGACTGCAGCTTATTTGTCTCCAGGTCTTAATGAAACTGTTTCAGTCAAATGCTTCCTTAAATTTCTAGCCTTAAAAAGATAATTTTTACACTGGCATCTTTTAGGAGCATGATTCTTTAATTGTGCATTGCTTTATTTAGCGAGTCTTAGGTTTACTTGTTTTTAATTAGTGTTCTTTTTAATATTGTATTGTTCATTGTAGGGTAATATTCCTTGACATATCCATGGAACAATCAAAGGCATTCTGAATAGGGTATTATTGCAATGTTTTCTAACATGGTTTTTAACAGTGTTTATAATATGAGTACTGTTCATGTTTCCATTTAAAAAATGTGTTGTCCACTTTAAGTACTACACCTTTTGCATTAATTGATTTATTGGTATTCAGTTTCATTATAAAACTACACCCAAGTGTTTATTGTTTGTCTGATGAAGGAATAGTACTGTCTGTTCCGAAAGCGCTTACATTAAATTTCTTTTTGGCTCCAGTTTACTTGTTTTTTTTCGGTTTTGCCAAACAGACTAATGTTTTAGAATACTGGACTAAGTGGCATCCATATGATAGTTCAGTGGACATCACAATTTCCAGGCCTGAGCTGACTTTTAGGTTCATAGGTGTGTACTAGGCTAATGGCCCTGGAGCCTTTACAAGCCTAGCCCATAGGATTACCCTGGCATCATGCCACACAACCTTAGTTCCTAGTGCCTCTGTTGAGTAGAGCCACTGAAGTGATCCCCGGGGTGAATTTTCTATTTCACATCGTTTTTTAAGTTGTTGCCAGGCTTGCCATTGCTCTAGTAATAGTTCATAGGTGATTACTAGGCTGATGGCACAAGAGCCTTTACAAGTCAAGACAATAATACCCAGGATATGACAATATTATATCTCAATTCCCCAGATATGGGGTGGCATAGTATCAGGGTAGTGGGTCTTTGGATGTTGGAGCCTGAGACATTTTACAGACTGCCTATGTCTCAATAAGGGATGTGGGCTGTTCCTTGTAGTGAATTTATGGTTCCCCATCCATTTAGCCAAATTCCTTTTGAAGAAAGTGAGAAATGGACTTTGTTTTACAAAAATGGGAAGTTTATTCTGTAGACAAGGTAGCCTTTGGGATATGAATCTCTCTCAACAGCAAGGGGTGGTAAGTTTGAAAGATTAATTTGTGTTATTTTAATGGCAGTTCTTCCTATGGTTAATTTGTTAACTTTAATCTCTAATGTATAATATACAAGGTGAATTAGGGGATTGCATTTATGCATAAGGATCCGATGCATAAGTATGTTATTACTGCTGATTTGATGCATTTAATAAGAATCACTGAAATAAAGATGGTAGAGTAAAAAGCTTAGACTTCATTTAAAAGATGTGTATATAATTCCACCAAGCTGTACTTCATACTGCATGACACTACATTATTATTATTATACTGCTGTTTTTTTGTCCCATTATTGCAGTCTGTATAACCTTCCTTCTCAGTGGCTAACTGTCTCTTTATCCAGGCTTGTTTGTGCCACATATAAGTGTTTTTGATTGCTGCATATGAGCTGAGTTGTTGATTCAGTCTTTGTCAGGTGCCAAACAGCTGAGATGTTGGTAAAGGGGCATCTGTCATCCTCTTTGCCTTGGCATTTTTTTTACATAATTAACTCTGGCAACTGAGTTTTGCAGGTGGAAGAATGTACAGTCCATTGTCTACTCCCGTAGAACTGTTTGTCCAATGTGTAGGGTTATGTAGGCAAAAACAGAGAGCACAGCTATGACATCCATACCTTTAAAGTCAACTGGATAGTAATTTTCCTACTGAGTTCTAGTTTTCTACATGTTTTGTTTTATTTATATTTCATTGACTGGGATAGTCCTGCTAGCCCAGTGGCCTCTTTATGGGGGTGACCGAAGGTGGCATTATGCTACTGGGGAAATACATGAGAAGCCAAAATCCTTGTGCTGTACCACTGGGTCCATGATGTGATACTGAGTAAATTATTACCCCTCCACCACTGAACAATTATACACTGTTTGATTTCTAGATACTGCCTAGTTATGTAAATAAATAAATTACATGTATAAATCTGTAACTAGAGTTGTTGGGCTTTTGATTTTAATACTTCTCATTAGCAGTGCCACAACCCTGACATTTAAAGGATGTGGAATCATAGTATGCACAGAAATGCATCCATAGGTGTCATGGTTAAGATGAAACTTGTGCAGTTAATAGTGGGAAACAGTCCTAATGAGACTCAGACCAGAGTGGTCAAGACATCATGGTGGCCAAAGTATCTTCCATGGAATACTAGACTAACTGCTCTAAAGGTCCATTTTAAACCTAGCTAGTAACTTGGATTCAGAACCACACCTTGCACCTTGTACCGATGATGCGAAGATCTTAACCATTATGCCAAACCCATCCCCTCTCTTGACCCTTTTCCTGGAAAAGTTATTGCTAGAGCAACAAAGAAAGCTAGATGTCTCTTCAAAATAAAAAAAAATATAGCTAGGAAAGCAATGATTTATGGGCTAATAATCTGTACTGTAACAATGGGAAAGTTAGAATTTGTACCAAAATAAATAATGTGGCGTGTAGAGGGAACTAAATGGTTGTAGAACCAGAAATAACATAATTACATTGGAGAGGCAGCTAATTAAACTGATCTACTTCAGTATTTCACTTAGGGTATTGGCGATCAGGATTAAAGAAGCAGCTTTTGGGGGAGGATTTGACATTTGTTACCCTATCTACATTGTTACTGTGGCATGGTCATTTTGCATGTACTTTCTGCTTAAAGAATTTGAGAGGCATTCATTACCCTCTGTGGTTAGCAAATACCTCTATTTCAGATGTCTCTCACACAATGTCATTTTTCAGTTGTTGAAGGAGAAAAGGCCTCTTCTGCTTTTTCTCTGAGCTTATCTGCCTGAGAAATTGCTCAAAAGCTTGTCGCAAAACATGGGAAACTGACAGGAAGGAATGCAATAAAGCTGAAGCAGAAGGTCCCTTACCTTGTGAAAATTATTGCAAAGTTGTGATGGTGGAGCATGCAGGCAACCTTAGAATAGTTTGGGACTGGCGCTTACAAAATTTGAACAAATGGGACCACAATCTGTGCTATTAGTTCTTAAAAAGAAAAATCTTAATTAATGCTAACATTACATGCATAAGAAAGTAAATGCTTGCCTTTACACTGCCGTACATATTCACATTATATTAATTTACTCAGTAGTAAAGAGGGTGTAAATTGCTCTTCAGTATGACACCACATGAAGTTACCTGCAGAGACGTTTCAGATTTCTACTAAAAAGATATTTATATCCATTTTTTTTTTGTTGTTTTCATGGATTACAATAATTTTACCTGAAAATCATACTGGGCCTAGTAGCTATTGTGCTAAAAATAGACTGCAAATCAACCAGTATTTATGCAATATTAACAAGTGGACATTCATTTGCATGCGTCATTTGTGGTATCAAATGAGCATTTTGATATAATGAATTTATTCCTTAAATAATTACATTTTAAATGTTCTGACTATGCAAGGTAGCATGGCTTCAGGAAGTTCAGACTAGCATTATTTATATAGTTGCTTGATTACAAATACTTAAATTGCTCTTTGCAGTGGTGCTGATTGCCTGCTTGCAGGGCTGCCAAGAGATGTTTCTTCCGGATTTGTGTAATATGAGTTCCTTTCCAAGGGTAACATTTCAAAATACAGCTGCCAAAAATCCCTTCTTAAATGATTTGAATGCTCATCCCCCAGGACCTTGGATGATTGAAGTCTCAGTAAACTTCACCACTCCATCTCCTGAAAACTTTTCTGCCTCACAGGAAATAAAAACAGTACTTCTAACATTAATTCATAAATTAAAGTTAGGTTATTTGCTTTATTCTTCACCAGAGAAAGCTTTAGAAATATGTTGCCTGTTTTCAAGGTCTGGTTAACTTTGTATATCTGGAATATGCAAGTGGAGGTTACACAAATCAGGGACTGCGGGATGCAAGTGTAATTTGTAGCTCATTAGTGTCATGTGTAGGCCTTAATGGCAGTCTAATGTGTCATATCAAATTAAGAGAAACTGTCTTCCCTGGGGGGAGTCTAAATGCATCATGGAAGTTCACTACTCAAGTCTAGTGATCTTGAATTAGCTATGTTTGTGTGCTCATATGTTAAGTGTGGAAAGTACTATTTTACTGCAGTTTGAATATGCATATCCTAGTGGCACGTGTCTGTTCTAACAGACTGTCACATATACCCCTCACCTTTGTTTTGAAGGTCAGTGAAGCGTCCTCAAATTCCAGGGCTGCTTTTATTTATTTATTTTTAATTTGATAATTGAGTAGTTTTACTGACCTTACAGTCCATTTTCCAGAGAGACATGGACGGGTAATTAAAAGTGACTCATTGCCAGTGAGGCTTATGTGGGACTGATGCTAGAAGGTACTCATGCATTTCAGAAAGTGGGACAGAAAACCCAGGTCCTCAAAACTGATATCACATCAAAACTGTGCCACTGAGTGTATTCATATTTTTTTGTTAATGATCTGGGTTTAAACACTTACAATAACAATCAGTGCATATAGCACTTATGAAAACACACTACACAGAACATTTAAGTTTCTGTTTGAGCTCTGGTTGGCAGTATATCTTAGAGGTTGGAATGAACGTGGCATATAAGCTGTCTAGTGTACAAGTTCTATAAACTTTACATGATGTTTATCTATAAGCAAATCTTGTAACTATTTTCTCCTTACATTTGCTACTTGTATGTAATAAATCTTACATGGAAAGAAAAAATCTTGTACTTAATCAGTCAATTTATTTGTCTGGATCAGTCTTTGACCTGGGAAGAGTAAAATGCTCCAACTGCTGCTACCAGATAATTCATTTGCTGTGACTTTTGGTGCTAGATACTTCCATCCTAGATGTCATGACCCAGTAGCTACCTTGTCTCCACATTTCACTTCCTAAAATCGGTTCTTCTGCTGGCAGCTAGCCTGACCTTTGAACTGGTCGTACTGTGGCAGAGAGCTGAAAACAAGATAAATGGTAGCAGAGTTACATCCTAAAGAACTATGATTTATTTATTTATTTATTTATTTTACGTTTGTTAACCGGGCTAGTATAACTGGATATATTTCCATTTTCAGTAGAGGCCCGGGGAGAAAAGCTCCGGCAGTTATACAACTTAGAAAATCATCCACAGGGATTAAAATAAAAATAAAAATACAAGTAATAATGTTTAAATTAAAAAGTATGCCTTGTAGGAAGTAGTAATAATATAGAGTAGGAATTACTCTTTAGGCATATCAAATTAGGAACAACACTTAGTAAATCTAACAAGGAGTGAACATGTAACAATCCATTTGGAGTATAAGTAGTTGAAGTAAGAGTAGTAGAAATAAGAAGTAGCAGGAGGTGAAATTAGAAAAAGAAGAAGAGAGGAAGAAGATTAGTCAGGATTGCTGCAGGGGCATAGCCAGTGAGAATGTAGGTGTTTTTTGAGGTTGTGTTTAAATAGAGGCAAGGAAGAAAGTACTGTTAGTTCATTGGGCAGAAGGTTCCAGATTTTTCCAACTGTGTTAGAAAAAAGAGAGTCTCCAGCCAGGTTGTTAGACTTGCATATGCAGGCAAGGAGTTTGTTGGAAGAGCGCAGGGAGTTAAGATTTTTGTATTGGAGGATGAGATTGGAGAGTATGGGAGTGTTGTTGGGTTGGTAGAAGATCTTGTGGGCAATGGTGAGTTGGGATACTATCAGTTGGTTTTGAAGTTCCAGCCAGCCTAGTTGCCTTAGATTCAAGCAGTGGTGGGTTCTAAAGGGATTGCCAGTGGCAAATCTGGTGATGTTATTATAAGAATTTGTTAGTTTGGTAAGATTATTTTTCTTTAGGTTAGTATATATGGGCGAAGCGTACAGAAGAGTTGATATTAAGTGAGAGTGAGCAATTTTAGTTCTGGCTATAGGGGTGAGGAAAGGTTTGATCCTGTATAAGGAACCAATTTTTCTATTGACAGTTTTGATAGTGTTATTTATGTGGGTATCAAAAGTAAGGTGATTGTCAATAGTTATTCCGAGCAGTTTGGTGGTTGTATCAGGAAGTATGATAGTGCTGTTATTGGAGGACACAGAGAAATCAATGGGTGAGGATTTATTGGTGGGTGTAAAGAGGAGGAGCTTAGTTTTTTTAGCATTGAGAAGGAGGCATCTCTTTGTAAACCATGTTTCTACTATGTTAAATACATCTTGGGTTAGAGAGTGTAGTTCTGAAGGGGAGTTTGCTGAGCATACTAGGGTAGAATCGTCTGCATATTGAATGCAGGTGGCTTGCAGGAGTGCTATATGGAGGTCATTGATAAATAATGAAAAGAGCAGTGGTCCTAGAATAGAGCCTTGAGGGACTCCGAGGGTCACTGGCTGGAGGGATGATATTTTGTTTTGCCAGAGAACTGCTTGTTGCCTATTGCTAAGGTAGGATCTGAACCATTTAATAGTCAGGTGATCAAAGGCAAGGGATTCTAGAGTGTTGATGAGAAGGGCATGGTTGACCATGTCAAAAGCCTTTGAGAGGTCAATAAATAGAGCAGATGAGAGGATATTGTTATTGTGGTTTCTGTTGATGGTATCTATAAAAGATAGTAGAGCAGTTGTGGTACTATGTGATGGCCTAAAGCCATGTTGGCAGTTTGCTATTATGTTATGTTGAGATAAATGATGTAGTACTTGTTGGTAAATGCATTTTTCCATTATTTTAGATAGAGGAGATAATAGAGCTATTGGTCTGTAGTTAGAGTAATCATTTGAATTGCCGCCTTTATGAAGGGGAATAATATGGGAGATTTTCCAAATGTCAGGAATGGTTCCTTCTTTAATGGTTCTGTTAATGAGGATGGATACAGGGTATGCTATTACCTTAGCTGCTTTTTGCAGGTATTCTGATGGTATTTGGTCGGCAGAAGGGGTACTAGGTTTAAGTTTTTGGATGATTTTACAGATGAAAGTAGTAGAGATGGGTTGCAGTTTAAAAGTTGGTAGAGAAGATGATCTGGTAGTGTGAGGGCTTGAGTTATCTGGGATTAGTTGACTAGCTAGAGATTGAATGGTCTCTGTAAAGAAGGTATTGAATGAATTGGCAGTTTGAAGGAGAGTATTAGGATCAGTGTCAAGAGGGGTAGGTGTGTGAGAGTGTCCTGGGGAAAGGAGTATGTTTATACTGGACCAAAACTTTTGGGGATTATTTTGATGAGTTTGCTGTAACTTACAGTAATAGTTCTTTTTGTCCATTAGAATTGCCTTTTTAGTGCAATTTCTCAGTTCCCTGAAGTGATGTTGATCAGAGATATTTTTGTTAGCCCTCCACTTAGCCCAGGATTTGTTTCTTAGTAGAATTTTTTGTCTAGTTTCTTTAGAGAGCCAGGGGGCTGGTTTGGATTTCATACGGATAGACCGTATAGGTGCATGTTTATCCAAGATGGATAAAAACGCAGAGTTTAGATATTTTATAGCTTCATCAAGTGGTAGAGTTTTTAAGGGGTTCCAGTTACAGGCACTGAGTTCATTTTGGAATGATTCTAGGTTGAAGTGTTTATTGGAACGTGCAGTCCTAAAAGTAGAGGGTTTAGGCAGATCTTGTTTTTGTTTAATAATGTAGGTTAAAGCATGATCACTTAAATCATCTGGGAGAGTGCCTACCTTATAGGCATGTTCATGTCTGTTTATAAGTATCCAGTCTAAGGTACTCTCTTTATTGTTTGGTTTGTTGATTCTGGTTGTGGAGGTGATTGTTTGAGTAAAGCCGTGGAGGTTAATGTGAGAGGTGGGGTTGTCTGCATTAACACTTTTCCAGTCAGTATTAAAATCACCTAGTATTACTGTTTCTCGGGGGTAAGCTGAGGATATCCAGTTTAGTATACCTTCGATTATGCTGATGTTATTGCCAGGTGGTAGGTAGATACAGATAATATATAAAGCTTTATTTGGGTTCATTTGGAGTTTGGTGGCCAGGATTTCAGCATTGCTATCATGAGGTGGGTTACATGGTAATGTGGAGATATGGAATCCATCTTTGAATAGAACTGCTACACCCCCTCCCTTTTGTCATATTCGGTCATGTCTAACTATGTTATATCCTTGGGGGGTAACTTCGTTGTCTTTGGTTCCTGGTTTTAACCAAGTTTCTGTCAGGCAAAGGATATCAAAGGAGTGAGCATCTAAAAGGGCATGAAGATGGGCTACTTTATTGTTAAGACTGTGGATATTCAGATGTCCTATTAAGAGTGAGTAGGGGAGTTTAGGTTGGGTAGTTAGGGTAGCAAAATTGGCTGGGCCAGGGTTAGGGTGGATGTCCCCATCTAGTAAGGAGACACTGAGGGGTTTTATTTGTAAGTTATATTTTAGAAAAAATAGATATTTATCTTTTTTTATTGTAAGATTGTTATATTTAAAGTGGGAGAGTCGGTGGTATTTGGGTAATAGATAGGTGGGAGTGGAAGTGATATTGGTCAGATTGCAAGTGAGTATAGAGGTGTATATAGCTGTTTGTTTTTGAGAGTGATTAAAATAGTAATGGTGCTGTTTTTCGAAGGAAGTGAGGAGGTAGGTAGAGATGAGGATAGTAGTAAGTATAGCTAGGAATATTGGATTCATTGGAGTTGAAGTCATATTTACTGAGATTGGTTATAAGAAGAGTTAGACAGCAGGTTAAAGTTTTATAAAAGAATGGATAAGGTGGGTGTAGATAGGGGGAATTAGTTCTGGTTAGTTATTAGAAGAGGGGTATGGTAAAGCTATCGAAGGAGTGGTGTGTTATAGTATGAGTGATGAGTAAGGGTGAGCCTAATTGGTATAATTGGGGGGGTAAGTGTGATTGGATGATAGAGGAAGAGGGAGTGGCTTAGGAGGTTTAAGTTTAGGAGCAGTGGGGGTGGGTGGGATATGGGGGTAGGGTAGGGGAGCGGAGTGAGCCAGTAGGGCGAACGGAGCGGGTAGACACAAGGAAGCTGACAGCAGGAGAGAGAGGAAACAATCAGTCAGGAGATAGGTAAGAACAGGGGGAGCTGGGTGGGAAGGTTTAAGCAATATTATGTTGGAGTGAAAGGGAAGCAGGCAGGTATCTAGAACTGGCTGGAGGGTATGACTGATAGTGAGTGTAGAAAGAGAAGAAGTGTTCTGAAGAGAAGTAGTAATAAGTGGGAAGGGGAGAGAGGGAAGAGAGATAGTAGTTGGGTGAAGACTGCCACCTAGTGGCCAATCCTTATAGTACAGGGAGAGGAGCCACTGCCTCAGTAAAATAGATGAACAGGCAGCACAGATATAAGGAGAAAAGGCACGGGGAGAGGTATGAAAAAGGGGTTTTACAGTTAAAGAGTAGGGGGAGGCTGCTGGGTATACTGGCTGTAGTCCTGCACTAACACCAGGTAAGTGGTAGAGCAAATTCACAAGCCCATTTACATTGCATATAGCAGGATAATTACGTACTTTCTTTCACCCTTTTTATTTCACTTCTGGGAGAAAGGTAGAACTGCTCCTGTAAGGTGTCAGGCAGCGAGGGATGGCAAGGTGACTTGGAAGTAGTCTTGACAAATTCAGTAGGGTAAGGCCAGTACACCCGTGTGATGTAGGAAGTAGGGTTGTAAGGCTACAGAAAAAAACAGAGAGGGAAAGTTTTAAAGTTAACTACAAGATAAGCAGTTTGATAGGACAAACATCTAAGGTTAAGCAGTTAGGTATAGAGACTACAATAGTAATATGTTAGGCAGCAGAGGACAAATACAAAAAACATAGCACAGATACCACTGGTACAAAAAAAAAGCCCCTTGATACAAGGTCTGTGCCACAATTACCAGCAAACAATAGCGATAAATGCCTAATAGAACTACAGACATTCAGTGCAATATTTTCAAAATATACAACAATAATCTTCAATTGTTAGTGAAGACACTGTGTGATTTCACCATTAAAACAGTAATTGCAACATTTTACATAGATTACCTAGACATGTAGCAAAATATAATCGCAAAATACATATTATGAATGGCAACTGTAGCAAAGGATTACAATTATAGGTCTATACATCCCCTTGCTAAATCGGAAGAGCCTTTTAGAATCGCCAGGAATGATGTATAAGGGGAGCACCGGTAAGTCTAATGGAGCCGTTTAGATAGTGGTGTTCATATATACCTAGTAAGGAAATATACAGTATTGCAACACCCTCTGTAAACAGAGCTAAAAATGCTTACAGCATGAAGCTATGAACTACAACAGTGAATCTGTAGATCAGATATAAGGTGACTACGTTCCAGCAATTTAAACATATACAGGTCATTGTCATCCTATTTTTAAGAAAAACAAGTATTATCTCTAGTTAAGCGAAGGGGCAATTGGCGGGAAGTGCCACTGCTTAACAGATGCTCAGCAAAGCCACATGGAGGCAGTTAGTGACCAAGAAGTACACCAGTAGGAGTATAACCCACTAGCCCTATTTAACACCCCGGGAAGAGTATTACCCACGAGCCCTAAGACCTAAAAGGTAAATGTGGAGAGCAATGTATTAATAGCGGCTGAATGGATGGATGAAGAAACAGTTACAGACATCAGAGAATAGTTGTAGAAGAGATGCACTTAAATGTAAAACAGACTAGTGGTACTGAAATGAACCCCAATGGAATCAAAACTGTCCATATTTATCGGTGGCATGTCTTACTGCCATATGCAGGAGGAGGGAAAATCCAGGCATGTATAACATTAAAGTATGGAAGAGGCCAGAAACCTTAAAGAGAAGTAAAAAAAGTAAAAAACAATTACACTGCATCTGAATGGGTACACTGGGTTACCCATAAATTGCAGCTCATAAGGAAGGCTCCAGGAGCATGGAAATGAATTGACATTATTTTTATTGAATGCAGAAAAATCAAACTAAAAACAATGAGTGCTGTTTTGATGGCAATAATGGAGAACACTGAATCCAGCAAAAATGCTGATTCCCAATTGTAAGGATATGATTACTTGAGCCGATAGAGTTGACTGCTGCCTGATAACCTCTTGTGTTTTTTCCTTGCATGTGTGGTTTATTATTACTTTCATTTATACAAATGGATTGATAGACGAGTGAATGGTAGAAAGGCTGATAGATGTTAGCTTGGTGGGTAGGTAACTTGCTAGGCAGAGACATCATTAATTCTGATTGTAAGGTAGGCTGGCATCCCACTCCCTGCAGCTAGCATGTTTTAAAGATGGAGATCAGGTGGGTTAAGGGGGTTACAAGCTTCCTTCACACTTTTTTGACATTAAGCAGACAAGTTATTCCTACTTGATCATGTGATGTATTTACCTGACAGAAAATGGCTCACTAATCTCCATTACTTGTAAAATAACAATGCAGCTGTCAAATTGACTGCCTTTATGATACAATTTTGACAGATACAGAGGAAAGCTATGTGGGTCTAGTGTTTTCCATTGTTGTTTTTCTAGAGTATATTAAATATTCTAAGTGCAAGGTAACTCAGTGTTGGGGTAAGGAAGTACACCTGAGGCTGCTTAACTTTAGACGTGATATATATGGCTTTATAGTGATATGGCTGCCAAGAAGAATTGCCCCCCACCCCCCAAAAAATGTTTTGAGTTTCAGCAGTTTTATTTTGTCAATATTTTCCTTTTGAGAATACAGAACTTGGATTTAAGGAAGTTATTGAGGTGCCATACATTCAAACGCTCCAAGTTAAGTAGTTTTGAGTATGAGCTAGCTTAGTACAGCTTCCCCTTGTTGAATGACCCACTACCCCATCGGCATCATATGGATGTCACAGCAAACTTGGGAGGGGAAGTGAGCGTTTATATTACCTCGTTGAAATTTTACTGAATTGAAGAAATAAATGTTGAACACAATTGATCGATGCAGTAAAATATCGAACGAGTATAAAAAAACAAAAAAGAACAAAAAAAAAAAACTAAAGGGCGTAGGCAGGGGGTCAAGCTCCCCTGCACCCCCCACACCCCCTGCTATTTAAATATACCAACTCCGAGACCGCACTACATTGAGATAAATGGAAATGTCCCCCTACGGAGATTTCCGTTTACCTGGCCGGTATTCTTCACTTTCTATATTGTCGTGCCGACAATATCAGATTCAATATTGTCAGCTTTCGACAATGCAATATAGACCGGGCAGTGACACTGCCTAACAAATACCCAAGCATGAATATTGTAGTAATTAGAAAATAAATAGATACTTAGCTTGTGACAATTACTGTTGCTGCATAGGGCAGTTAGAGTGCCATCCCATTGCCCTGTGTGCACATATGGGGACTGACTCTGTTAATCCTGACATGCAGTGCTGAGCCCAAAACTCAGAATTACTATTTGGGAAATTATTTTTGAGTCACAAAGTGATCAGGTGGAGCTAAACACAAAGCACATAAAGTGAGCATCTGTTTCTTCTTATCAGCCATTTTTGCTTTTTTGCTAGCTGCAAGTATCCCTCGCAGCTAAGTATAAGTCATACAGAAATCACACCAAGGTCTTAGAAGACTCCAAGATTTTACAGCCTTATGGCACTTGGTTGAATGTACACATTAACAAATATGGCCAGTAACAAAATGGATAAAATCTTTGGAGGGCAGGATTCAAAGCTCTCTAGTGAACTCAGTGGTTATACACCTTACATCATTCAACTTGATGTGGTCCACATCAAGGTCACACCAATTCAGAGGAAAGGGGGGACCTTTCTCAACTTCAACATTTGCCATTGGTTTCTACTAATGTGTATATTTGCCTGTGTCCCATTGGTTCAAGTAATCTAGTCCCACACCCATCTGTCTGTGCCCCACTGGTTCAAGTAACCTATTCCCAATTCCATCTGTCTGTGCCCCACTAATTTAAGTAACTAGTCCCATGCCTATCTGTCAGTGTCTCATTGGTTCAAGTAATCTAGTCCCACACCCATCTGTCTGTGCCCCACTGGTTCAAGTAACCTAGTCCCAATTCCATCTGTCTGTGCCCCACTAATTTAAGTAACTAGTCCCATGCCTATCTGTCAGTGTCCCATTGGTTCAAGTAATCTAGTCCCACACCCATCTGTCTGTGCCCCACTGGTTCAAGTAACCTATTCCCAATTCCATCTGTCTGTGCCCCACTAATTTAAGTAACTAGTCCCATGCCTATCTGTCAGTGTCCCATTGGTTCAAGTAACCTAGTCCCACACCCATCTCTCTTTGCCCCACTGGTTCAAGTAACCTAGTCCCATGCCCATCTATCAGTTTCCCATTGGTTCAAGTAACCCAGCCACATGCTCATCTAGGAAAAAATAATAAACGCTCTAGAAAATCAGAACAGAACCTTTTTTTTTTGTAATTGATAATATTTCTGCATGTAGTATAAACCACTTCATACATTACATGAAGAACATTTGAATTTCTCTGTATTGTTTGCTGGAATTCATATCAAAATCTACTGTTAATAAGAGATGATTGTAGAAATGGCAATAATGTTACTTTTCCCAAGGTGTTTGAAAATCACCATAGTGCCCCCTCTACTCCATGCCCAAAATCTCTGGCACTTACCAGTGCATCTGTTCTCGGCAGCCGGTACTTTTAGCATCTATAGCATATATTTCCCCCAAGATACATGTGTCTGTATTTCAATATTTAAAATTCAATCCATCTGTGGAAAGTGAGTCTATTTGACTACATGGTTTTCATCTTTTACTCTCAGATATTCTCATGTTAGTCTTTAAGCATTGAAGCACACAAAAAAATCCATTTTTTTTCTATTACACATTTTCTTTCAAACTATTACTGTATATAAAAGTTCTGATTAGTTGTACATACTTTCTTGACATTTATTCTAATTTGATGTGAGCCACGTGCAAAATGAAATACATTTATCCAATATTCAGTAAAATGCAATGTTGCTGCTGTTTGTCTCCTTTCCTTTTCTGCTGCATTCTCTATTTCTTGTCTAGATTTTGCAATACTTTTCTCCTATTGTATTCCCTGAAATTAGCTTGTTTAATAGTCTTTCTGAATATACTCTCATCTAATGTGCCTGTGCAATTGCCTTGCACAGCTTAATCCTGTAGAATTCTTGAGCTTTTCTGGTACATTTTTTTTGACAGTCTAGTAATTGAAATTTAATGGAGTATCTAGAGAAAGCCTTGACATCAGTAACAGGCATCCTTTAATCTCTTTAGCAGCTATCATTAGCTTAATCATATCCTTGGTGAGATGGACATTATCTGGAAATAACTCTAATTCAGATTTATTTTAATTTAGTTCTAATCTAATTACATATGGTTCTAAAATGCTCTTCCCATTTTGTGATCCATAATAAAGTTAGACAGAGCTTTATAAGATGCCCGCAGCTCTCATTTTGTTACATCTATAGCTTGTGCCATTTGCCCAACAACCCCACTCACAGCCAGTGTAGACATATGCACACACACACACACACACACACACACACACACACACACACACACACACACACACACACACACACACACACACACACACACACACACACACACACACAAAACCTGTGCACAGAGAGAAAGAAGCAGGGAGGCTAACCCTATATTCCAGTATATCAAAAGTTTGTCATAAACTACAGAAAATGAACAGTAAAGGGGTATTGACTGGGAAGATGTAGGCTAGGAAACACACAGCTAAGCAGCCCAAGAAATGAGGTCAGTAGCTCGAGAGTTGCCTATGGAGGGGTCAAGGACAAAAGGAAATAGATGAAGGTAAAAGTCATAATAGAGGAAAGCCCCGAAATGAGACGATGGATGAAGAGTGGTCAGAAAATGTGGAACATGAGTAGGGCAGTTATGATGAATGGTGATGGTGAACAGTTCATTTATGGAGGAACATTCGTCACTGCACAGACCAGGTACAGCACCCACACAGAAGATTCAAGGAAACCAAAGACAAGCTGGAATGACTGTAGCTGATATGCTCAGTAGGGGATGTGTAGAGAGCAGATTTATCTACAGGAAGATAGGATGTGAGAAATGAAGACAAGCAGGGGCTGATGGGCCACATTGATGAGGAAGCAAAGATAAATGTCCATAGAGCAGGGCAAGTGGTAAGAAGAATGAAGAGGAGAGGAGAAGAAAGGGGCTGAGGGAGTTAACAGAGATACCTAGCTTTGCAACTCTGCACGAGTGGTAGTGGGGAGGAGCAAGAAAACATTGCTGCAGTATTATTTACATATGACTAATGTTGGGTGACAAGGCCTTTCTCAAATACCTGTATAACAGTATGCACCACAAGATTTTGTACACCTCTCCAGTGTGCACCACAAGATCTTGTACACCTCTCCAGTATGCACCACAAGATCTTCTACACCTCTCCAGTGTGCACCACAAGATCTTGTACACCTCTCCAGTATGCACCACAAGATCTTGTACACCTCTTCTTTTTTTCCTCCTCAGATTCCCTCCAGCATGCTGTAATGATGATTCCCATGTTATATCTGACATTTATTTGGCATTTTATTCTGTTTGAAAACATTCATCATCTGTGTAGTTTCTTCACTGTCTGCATTCTTTAAAGGACATTTTCTGTTTCATTTATATTACAATGTGAATGTATTTCATTTCTAGTCAAATTAATTCAATATCCCCATTTTATCCACTAGATGCTGTAATTTTGTCTGTATGTTAGATTTCATTTCTCATTTTGCATTTGTATATTTGCATAAACAGCATCTGTGAATATACATATATGTAACTTTTCAATCTAAATCCTTCAGACACTACAGTGTATGATAAAAGGCTGCCCTTCCATACAATTTGCCAAGAAAAAAGTCAAGTCTTCTTCATCTTCCTAGTCAAACCACAGGTTCAATGCCTTTGATCCTAAACCTTCATTTCTAGCCCATCCTGGTAGCACCAGAAACAGGAGTTAGTATTGCCGTGCTAATAAATATCCTGTTACCATCTTTGTAACATGCTTTACTTATCATCACTAATACTGTTGCACAGTTTATTGTACTTGGGTTTTCCGAACCTTGTATCGCCTGTGAAAGCCCCCAGTGTCATGCTGATTCCATTAAACTAGTCTGTGATATCAAACAAGGAACTCTTATCCCACCTTCTATATTCTTTTTGCTACCGACTGAACAAGGTATCGAACTACCTAACCAAGCAGCACATGGTGGTTCTTTTTTCTCAACTACTGGTAAGGATTGCCTTAAGTTTGCTCCATGATTTCCTGAATTTTGCTACTGTTTTATAGGTAGGTGGTCCATTCTAAATGGAAACCTGTCTGCCCTTAAATGTAGTAGGACTAAAGTTTGTTGGATGCATCTGTGTCATTCGAGATGTTTATTGGAAACCACAAGAAGTTAGAGTCCCACCGCCTTGTTCAGGCTTTGGCCTGGCCCAAGCCTGCTACAAGACCATGCATATTCCATGTTATCTTAGGGCTGTGACAATGGACCTCAAGCAGACCTTGAGCACTATTTGTAGATAGTTTGTGTAGATAATAAGCTAAAACTGATGATCTTCTACTGCAAAGACTGACTTTCTTCCTGGAAAATGTATATTAATATGGCATATGCTATAGCTCTAGAAATTCTAAAAATGCTCAATTAGGAGGATTCTAATAGCAACCTCTTCTCAACCTTCAGAAGATATTGCTCACTTTGGAGTATAAAGTAGTCATCTTTGGGTATTTTCTTTTTTGACCACTAGTTGTCATTTATGTCTGTGCAACATCATTCTTAAAACAAAAGATCATGTCATTCCCTGTTCATTTCTTCCCCGCTGTTTAATAAAATGGACCTTGAAGAAAATGAAGGCAGGGATATAGAAAGAAATACCAGTTTACTGCTTTATAATTTTGTACTATGTCTGGTAGCAATTACCATGCCACTGTAACTTTCACTTTATTTGTGCAACATTCCAGTATCAAAGTAAATATGACACTGAGGACCACGTTTTATTTTACCTTTTTCTAACACTCTGTATAAATGCAATAATTAAAGAACTTAATGACATCTTATTGAAAATATTCAAAGATGAGTATCTAATAAAGGTTACTTGCCATAGCAAATCAATGGTCCAAGCTGGACCCATTTGGAAAGTACAAACTAAATATACATAATACTGTAAAAAGCAATCATCCTGCAAAATGTCCAGACATTAGCTATACAGTCATAATAAAAATGTTTGCTATACTATGTTGTAACTCGCAATAACAAATATACAAAAATGATCAGATATTAAAAAAAGAAAGAAAAAAATACAAACATAATTGGACATTTTAATCATACCAAGGGTCATCTGTACTAAAACGTGCCACAAATTAAACTAAGATCCATGTGTAGTTTGTAATTCTGTTACAGAAAACTGCACCATTTGGGGCCGGATTCCAAAAGAGTTGCTCTGTGTAAGTGACCTATTCTGATATAAGCCTGGCCTGATTCTGAAAGACTTTTTTAAATTTCTCCAAGTCTTTTGGGTTTTTAATACCATGATGGGAATAGACCCCATTCCTAAGTCAAAGTACGAATAAAGTTCATGAAATTAGTATTGTTTCAATCTTTAATGTCAGCCAAAATGATCTTCACAGCACTCACAATGTCCCCAGTAATGACTCCTACAATTCATATGGGGTTACATGGATTGGTAACATATCTAAATATAATTGTAGATTCTTTTTTATAAGACCAGTTGCTTCTACTACTGTCGGAACTGTCTGGCTACCTTTCTTCCATATTGCTCTCATTTCTGCCTGCAGATCCTAATATATTATGACTTTGTGTCTCTCTGTGCGCAAGACACTGTAGTGGTGATTTCAATGATCAATGCTACTTTTGTCTTCTTTTCTTCGACCACTATATCCAGTTTTCTAGCATCTGTCTTTTGAACTGTTGGTAATGGGTGATTCCAAAAACTTCATCATTTTCTATGATGCTTTGTGGCTCATGTTTCCAGTGTTTTTCAGCCACTTCAGAACCATAATGTTTGCATAATCCCCAGTGCAACAGTCTTGCCACATTATTATGCCTTTCAGTATACAGCCCTGCCATTATTATATCATAACCAGCAACAAGGTGTGCGACTGTTTCCAATTTGGTTTTACAGAACCTACATTTGTCTGTTTCTCCCAGATGTTCAATGGACTTTGTAAACCAGCGTGTACGTAGCCTGCTATCTTGGTCTGTCAATATTAACCTTTCATCTCTTGGTTTAAATTCGCCTCTCCTTAACCATTTCTGCATTTGTTCCTGATCAACATGAGGTTCTTTCAGAAGTTTTCTATACTTGCATTTATATTTATGCTTTTTCCACATTTCTTGCCTTCTCATCTGGTCCTTCACCTTATATTCTTTCTTTTGTTTTTTGGCCCTTTCAGTTGCTGCCTGATTTTTATCCACTTCTGGTTTGATTTCCATTCCTGCTTGACGCCAATATGCTTCTGCTAAATTAAGCAGAGAAGTCATCTTAGATTTATCCTCCTCATGTTTCAAAACTTTCACTACATTTCGGTCTTTTGAGGTCAGCAGATATGTATGGAGTCCCATGATTGCAGATCTATGCATGTAATCAGTTTCAAGGAGGCCCATCCCTCCTTCGGAACAGGGAATATATAATCTTTCTATACACTGATTTTTATAAATCATTTGGTGAGCATGAAATATCCTTCTTGTTTCCCTATCTAATCTATCCAACACGTTTTGGGGACAGT
Organism: Protopterus annectens; assembly: GCF_019279795.1. NCBI lineage: Eukaryota > Metazoa > Chordata > Ceratodontiformes > Protopteridae > Protopterus > Protopterus annectens. Next base: position 324,657,046 of record NC_056739.1, on the reverse strand, counting down.
CAATCACTCCAAAACTGTAAGTTAGGACAGGAAGAGCAAATTGGTTTATAGCCTGGATTTTGTTCCTAGATATCAATGCTGTTTTCAGAATTAAAGTCTTCCAAAGTATTCCTTATTCGCATTTGTTCATGTTTTATTGTTGATCCTTCATCAATTCCCAAATATTTATACACTCCCTCCTGCTCAAGTTCTTTTATATCACATTCTTGTCCCAAACTGATGTTTTTCTGGTGCTGCAGTTTTCCTGCTTTAAAGGTTGCTTTTGTATACTTATCAAGACCAAATGACATTCTTATATCATCTGAAAATGTTTTGAGAATCTGCATCTGTGCTTTCAGATCCTCATCTGATGAACTATACAGTTTTAAATCATCAACAAAGAGAAGATGAGAAATCTTTACACCTTGTTGTTTTCTAGGAGCCAAATTGTAGTCATGGCCTAAGCTGTTAAGTAAACAGCTTAATGGGTTAAGGGCAAGGCAAGAACAGCAATGATAATAGAGAGTCACCCTGGAATATCCCCCTTTGAATTTTTATCCCTGGGGATAATAATCTGTCCTTTATCATGGTTTAATTGCAAAGTGGTCTGCTACTGTTTCATGGTCACTGTAATGTAATCGATCAGTGTAGGGTGTATCTTATACATTTTTAAGCACTCTTTTATCAATGAATGTGGGATACTATCAAATTATTTTTTGTAGTCAATCCATACCATACTTAGATTCTTCCCCATTTTACAGTTCTCCAGTATGACTTTATTTAACAATAGGGCCATTAGCCTAGTACACACCTATGAACCTATGAACAAGTGATCCTTTGTTCCATATGACTTTCTTTTATTGCCCTTTTGTTCTACTGTCATAATTGAGTTTTTTTTTCGAAATGACTATTAACTCTGTCAACATTAATTCCCATTTTTATTTTACATTTGTTAACTGGGGGTGTCTGACTGAGCCGAAAAGGCCCTTTTTCAGCAGAGGCCCGGGGAGAAAAGCTCCACAAAGAAAAATTACAGATACATTTAGTTATTTAGACATGATCAATATACACACAAATTACAAAAGACATGTTTTTACAGTGGTATGCGGCACATTAACAGTTACAGTGGAGAGAACAAACAAAAAAATATTAATTTAAAAATAAAGGTAATTAATCGATTTGTGGTGTACAGCTGAAATTTGGAACATAGGCAGAATACATACATAGTACACAGGTACAGTACATACCTTGTAGATTAGCCAGTGTTTGTGAGTAAGACTGAAAACTATTATCAAGTACTCTAGATTTAGAATGTATACCTTATCCGCTTTCACTAGCCTGGGGAGCAATCATGGCACTGCCAACTTTGCTTGAGATGTTGCCTGATGAGGTCTTTAAAGGAGGCTTTGGATAATGTGTTTTGAATGCTAGTGGGGGCAGAGTTCCATTTTTTAGCCACTGAACTACTATATAGCGCATCTCCAAAGCTATTGTAGCTGTTGGTGACTTCTAGTAGTAGTTTGCTTGATGATCTAAGAGGCCTTTTGGCTGAGTGATATTGTACTAGGTTTTTGAGAGCAGGACACTTATTGGGGAGGTAGATAGAATGACAGAGGCAGAGCTGATTGTAGGTTAGGAGGTTGGGCAGTTCAAGCCAGTTAAGCTGTCTCAAAGCAGTACAGTGATGAGTTCTATATGAGCAATTTGCAGCAAAGTGGGCAATTCTGTTATAACAGGCTTCCATTTTGTTTAGTTCAGTTTTGTTGAGATTAGTCAGAATGGGAGATGCATAGAGTAGGGTGGATAGAAGTTGGGAGTGAGCGATGGCTGATCTTGTGTTGGTGGTAAGAAATGGTTTGATACGGTAGAGTGATCCCAGTTTGGCATGTACTTTTTTAATAGTTAAGTTGAGATGACTATCAAATTTTAGGTGGGAGTCTATGGTTATTCCCAATAGCTTAGCCTGTGCCACTGGAGCGATTGGAGTAGCATTTGTGGAGTAGATAGTGAATCGACTGTTATCAGTGTTTTTGTTAGAACTGGTTATAATCATAAGCTGAGTTTTCTTTGGATTGAGGATAAGTTGGGCTTTGGTAAGGTAGTTTTCAATGTCAGAGAATGTTATTTGAGTTGTTTGCAGGAGGGTGGGAATTTTTGTGCAGCACAGATTAAGGTAGTGTCATCTGCATACTGAATGATAGATGCATGCTGTGTGGAGGTATGGAGGTCATTTGTGAAGACTGTGAATACTAGTGGTCCTAAGATAGAACCCTGTGGGACTCCTATAGTTATGGGCAGCTGAGGAGAGAGAGAATTTTTCCATTTCACAGCTTGGTACCTGTCAGTTAAGTAGCTTTGGAACCAGGTAAGAGTGGAATTTGATAGGTGATATTGGTTTAGTATGTTTAGCAGGATTTGGTGTGAGACTGTGTCAAATGCTTTGGACATATCCAAAAAAAGAGTTGATACCTGTAGGCCTTCATTTTTGAGATGGTTTACTGTGTGTGTGAAGCAGAGGAGGGCTGTAGTGGTACTATGGGCTGGTCTTAAACCATGCTGAGTAGGTGGCAGGGTGTTGCTGTCTAGGAGATAGTTTAGCATCTGGGTATGGATGCATTTTTCTAGGATTTTGGCCAGGGGGCAGAGTGAAGCAATGGGTCTGTAGTTATTAAGTTCAGTGGAGGTCCCGCCTTTATGTATGGGTGTAACATAGGATATTTTCCAGAGTTTGAACTATATGTTGAACTACATGTATAGTGTATATGTCGTTGGAAGGCAAATTATTGGTCTATAATTTTCAGGGTAGCTTGCAGGTTCACTCTTAAGTAAGAGCATTGTTTTGCCTGTTGTTAGCCAGGTTGGTGTCTGTTTGGGGTGTGCATATAAATAGTTCTTACACATGGCTGAATCTTCGTGCAAAGATATTAATACTTTTAACCAAAAGTTAGGTACTGCATCTGGACCTAGAGTTTTCCAATTAGAGGCTTTTCTTAACTTTGTTTCAATCTCTCTGGCTGTAAATTCATCCCATTTCATATCCTGCATCTTTAAACTTCTTATTCTTTCTTTAACTTATTTTATCCATTTAGCATCTTTGTTATGTTCCACAGGATCTTCATAGATACTTCTCCAAAATGTATCTATTTCCTCTTTTTTTGTTGGTCTTTGAATTCCTTTTACCTTGTTTCCCAGTTCCCTTTAAAACTTTTTTGGGTCATCAATAAATTGCTTATTTTGAGCTTTTCCTTTATATTTATCTGTGTATCTTCTAAGCTTTTCCACCTGTGCTGAAATTGTTAGTGTATTTGTGATAGTGCATTATAGATTCTGGTCTGTTCTAATACTGCTCATTGCTTTTATCACATCAATCTTTCTTAGTATTTTTGTTGATCTATTCCCTCTTCTATAGTCTTCTAACAGTGACACTTCATTTCTTAATTGCTTTTTATGTTTCTCTATTTGATAGTTCCATGATGGTGTATTTGATTTATCCCCTTCCTTTCCCACACTACACTGTGTTCTTGTGGTAGAACTTTATCAGTTATCAATTTAGCTGCACAGTAATATATCCTGTTTACTTCAGTTATATCGCATGGTTCTCTATGAACAGTCCATTTCCTGTGGGCATTCTATAGAAACTTGTATAGTATATTCCTGTGGCAGCTTCTCTTCAATTTCATCCTGTGTCATCTGTTGCTCTGTCATATGGGATCTCACTGGCCTATCACTCCTCAACATTGATTGCATCAGAGTTTCCACAGTTTCTTTTTCCTTTCCTTGCTGTCTAGCTTCAACTGAATGTTTATACTGGTTTTCTGTGGAAGGCTCTAAAATATCTTAATATGGCACCTGACCAATTGCTTCCTGTTCCACTGGTTTCCCCTTAATTTAGATATCCATTACTCTATCCTGTTGTGGTGCTTTCTGCATTGTTTTCTACACTGAATCCTTCACTTTGCAGGTATTCCATGACCTCAGTTTCTATTTCTTTGACTTCTCCATTACTAATCTCCTTTTCTACTTTTCCTCTTTCTCTTCGTATTTTTTGTATTGTAATGTTTTCCATGTCCGGATTCCATTGCCTGTATTTCTCTTCAAACATCTTTGGTGCTGCTCTTTTTGTATTGGTTAATTTTGCTTTCTCCTTTGCATAAATATTACACCATATTAAATCTCTTTTTCTTTCACATGCCCATATTTCTTCTTCATATGTCTCCTGATCTTTCTGTTTCTCCTTACTTATAGACTCACTCCAACATGCTGTGATGTAACCTGTGTTAGACCTTCTACACCGAATCCTTCACTTCGCAGGCACAGCATAACTTCAATTTCTATTTTTTTAACTTCTGCTTTACTAATCTTCTTTTCTATGTTCCATCTTTGTGATATTATTTTTTTATTGTGAAATTTTCCATATCTGGATGCCTTTGCCTGTATTTCTCTTTGAATATCTTTGGGGCTGCCTTCTTTATATTGATTAATTTGGCTTTCTCCTTTGCATACGTATTGCACCATATCAAATCTCTCTTTCTTTCCCATGTCCATATTTCTTTTTTATATTTTTCAAATATCTCTAGGTTTTGTTTATATTTTCACACTTCCTCAGATGATTCTTTTTCCAAAAAGATCAAAGTTTCTTGATCTATATACTGTTTTTTACAAATCTGTTGTATTAATGAATGCAAATTTTAATTTGAAGCTTCTGACAGTTTTTCTTGTGGAAGTATTTTTCTTTCCTTTAATTTCTCTCTTGATCATTTTGTATATTTTGTGTCTGGAAATTCTGGGCTTTTTGCGTAATAGTAACAATACATAATTTGTTTCTTTCCCTCAGTAATCCACTCTTTGGCCTATCATTTTTTGTGATTTCTGTGGACTGCTACTTCCTTCTACAACAGGGGGACCATCCTCCCCCTGGATTTGGCCTGGGCCCATTGTAGGACTGTTTCCATATTTTGAGGATTCTACGCTGTCATTTTTTCCAGTCCTGGCACCAGTGCACCTACCAGGATTGGGCAATTTTTTATCCTGTGTCTTGTGCACCCAGCTGTCTCTTTTAATTTTTGACCTACTTCTGTCCATGATATGTGCTGTATAAATACAGTCTTATATCAGTGTCGCCTTGGTGAGTTTTTGTGAAAACAGGGTGCACCTCGCGAAGGTACAAACCAAGACTTGAGGATGAATTAAATTTCAGCACTACTACTCTCCTTTGCTTGCTGACTTTTCATCTCTCCATTCAGACCCCTTTCAGACACTTTCAGTGTAAGTGACTTACTTGAGTGTAAGGTCCATCCATAAACGATAACCTTCTGAAATGTTGGGGTCCACTAGAATGTGTCCCGAAACACGGCGACTGAATGGCCAAAAGATCGTACTTACATGTGCTACATCTGAGGTGCAATTTCTCAGAATATTCACTTTTCTCAGAGGTATGGCAATCTTGCAGTTGGTATATATATATATATATATATATATATATATATATATCTATATGTACAGGGTATGTGGGGTGTGTAGGGGGGGTGCCTGCCCCCCCCAAAAAATAAGTTTTAAGGAGAAGAGTGTCATTTTCTTTTGGCTTTTCGACACTTGGAATGCTGAGTGTGGACATTTCAATAAGGTGTCTCTATAATCAAACTGACACTAATGGTCAGATTCTAAATGATCTGCTCTCAGTTTAAATGACTTACTCCAGTGTAATAAACTGGAAAGGGTAATTTACAACTGAGAACAGGTCTTTTGGAATTGGGCCCTTGGAATTGACTTGATGAGCTGTACAGATTCTTGTAGAAGTATTAAAAGTCAGAGTTTTCTAACAGATAAGAGAATATAGATTAAAGCTGAGGCATAATATTTAGGAAAAGTCAGTTGCATTTTGTATTGTGCAGGTCTATAAATGCATTACATATTTATCCATTAAAACTCCTCTCAAGCTCTTGTCCTGAGTTTACCTCCACCAGAAGTCATAACCCTTCCGTGATATTACAGTGTTGTTATGAGTAGCTATGGTATTAGTGTCAGTGCATGAATATCTCCAGTAAAGAGAGTGCAAAAGAGACAGGTGATCTGTTTGGGAAGAAGTATTTTGTTTTGATGTGATATTACATTAGTAATAAGTGACAGAGATAAGAAATGCACTTCAAAATCTATGGTGTGAGCTGTATCTGTATACATTTTAGTGTATTTGCCTAGAAAGTATTATGTGCTTTTTAAAGGCTAAGAACATACTCTAGTTTCCAGGATGGATTTAAGCTAGCTACCACATTTTCCTTTAAATTTCATGAAAAGGCTGCCTGCAGTCTCATTTCCTGACTTCAGCTGCCTGATACCAGCTGTTAAATGGTTTAATCCCTGGTCTAAGCAGTTGCACCAAGTTATGTAGAACTGCATTAGAGACACAAGTCAAAGGACAGATGAGCCCACAAGCCCACAATCCGATCACAAATGTGTAAATATATATAATGGAAGCCTTGTTTCTAATCTGTTCTCAGCTTTTCAGGCAACCTTGTAATACTCCATATCACTGAAATAACACATGCACACAGAATCTGCTTTGTTAAAAGTCATCAGTAGTGCTATATAACATATATTTCTAAATTTTACCGATTGTAAAATGTGACAAACCATAATAGATTTTGTTTAAGTGATGCGTGTGTTTCGCAATACTTCATGGTTTTTTTTTTTTTACTTTTTTTTCTTTTAGAGGTTCTCCAAAGGTTAATGTCTTCAAAGTGAATCTATAAAAGGAAGAAAGCAAGGTCTGCATTTTGGCTTTTATTTTAATGTTGTCCAAATGATGTATGTAAGGAACCAGTGTCCTTCTCCGCAGCAGCTGTCTTCAAGGAGATGAAAGTTTGTCCAATAGCAATGAACACAGACTGCTGCGTGATTTTGACTCTAGCTGTTGCCAGCTCAATGAAGGCAAGAGACTGCTTAATAAATTTTAAATGCATGCTCTTCCATTGTTTCACAAGAAAGAAAACTGAAAACTATCCATATCAAACAGTCGTTATATAATATATTAAAAAAACTTATTTAAGCCTTCTTTAAATACTATCGACTTTCAAAAATAGTGGTTTGTTTGTTTTTAGCAACCTAACCTTTTGCTGTTGGACTTCTCACATCACTAACTATATAATATTTGGTAGAAGATCTTTTATTTTTAACTGTTCTTATAGCTTTTAAAAAACAATGCTATGAGTCTTAAATCACAGAGTATGATATGAATGGCCTGTAATTCTATGTACTTTAAAAACTAATGCTGAATTAATTGAGGTAGAAATGCTTTATAACATAACTGATTCATTTGTTTCAAAGTTAACCTTTGACTAGCCATTGTGATTTGCACTAAAAGGTCAAGAGGCCTAGTGGTCCATAAAGCTGTTATTATTCACCTTTAACTAGCTATAGCACCTTTAACCAGTCTGAAATTCCCAGAACCAAAAGCAGATTAGTGACGCATGTCAAAATGCCCTCATTAAGAAAAGAGGGTTACCAAAGGATCCTAATTTATGCATGTACCATTTTTTGGAAATTGTAGCTATACAGGAGAATCAACAAAACTCTTGTTTCTTTTTTTTTTTTTTACTTTCTTTTAAATTCTGACTATAGACTGGATATCTAGCCTGATTAATTTTAAGTGACATTTTGTTTTGCTTTTGTTAGTAACTTGCTTGCAGTAATTAATCACAGACATTATTTGAGTCTGGCACATGCATGGACACAAAGACATGCACATATACACAGACATAAACACATATTATATATATATATATATATATATATATATATATATATATATATATATATTGTCTTTCTTTGCTTAACATTAGACCACTATGAGTTAAATATGGTATAAAGGACAAGACAGCTTCTCAGATCCCCGTTAAGAAGTGGGTGTTGACTGAGGAAGTAAGAGGAAACATACTCTATCGTACATGTTGTGGGCGTTACCTTTTTCGTTCTACTTTTAAAAAACACTGCCAGTCTTCCTTCTGAAAAAGAAAGTTCTTCTCATAGTAGATAAGGTATGAAGAGTACTAGAACTAAGTAGTTAAACCAGGTTGTTGATCCAGAGTGAATACTGGGCAATGGTTAGTGTAATATTGTATGAAAAGTTTAATAAAAATATTTTAAAAGCCTTGGCTCATTCCTAAAAACAAAATAAAAACCTTTTCATTTGCAGTCAGGGGGTAGCAGAAATTTCATTGGTAGTTATGGTCGTTCAGATCAGGTGAAACTGATGCTGAAGTAATAAAGTATGCCGGCCCTTGTAGTAGTATTATGGGAGTGGAAGCAAGTTATGAAGTCATATGATATGACACTTAATATGTAGCTCGCTGGGGGGAGTGCTGATCAAAGTTCCTTGCAGCTGAGCTTCTACTACATTATTACTACAAATGCCATCACTTTGTATGTCATCAGTACATGAGCAAGGCAGGAATGTTAGTGACTTATTTCATCCCTCAAAGGATGCCAGGAGCAGTGAGCTAGTGATAACTGGTTGTATGCCACATATAGATGTCCAGTGCTACTATTAGACACCTGTTGATCTAGGGCTGGTGATGGAAGTAAGTAGAAAGTGACCTCTTGTGCTCAAAATTGGTCTGCAGCACAATATGTCAGTGCATAGTATATTGGATACAACATGCCTGTTGCACCTATAAAAGTAATGTGGAGGGCTGGAGTCAGATGTAATGAGATGGAGCAGCAAGACATGTAATGACAGTACTGTCACTGCTGTAGTCCTGAAGGAACAACAGCACCACTGTAGCAGTGCCATAGGTCTCATGTCATAACATTCTGGTCCATCCATCTATAATCATGCATTATAAACTTGGTAAAGGCAATGCACAGATCCTGAAAGTACTTGTGGGTACTCCCTTCTAGTAGGTAACGTGGTAGATCATACCTGAACTTGGTCAATAAAAGATGCAAAGGTTTGAGCGAAAAGAAAGCAGATCTCTCAGCTGTAGAATAAAACAGGATAGGGTGGAATCGTCCATATCTATTACCATTCAAAGCTGTAAATGTTGTGCTCTGGCAAAATGTTGTATAATAATGTTAGAACAAATGTGCATTGAATACTATACGTGAAAATATACATTTTAAATGGTATTGTTGAAAAGCTTTGTTACAAATGCAAAAATAAAAATGATAAACTTTAAACAAGCTGTAAATGTTGTATTAAAATATAGCGATTGGTACAGTGAAACTACTTTTTGTACGCTGGTTGCTGAATTTTTAGGTCCTGGGAGATTTTGTCATTGAAGCTTGAACCAGCCTTAGAGTTATAGAGCACAATAAGAATAAAAAATCTGCCAAATGGAATTCGTAAAGTGCTTTTAATGTTGCAGTTGCATATCTTTACCAAGAACATGCAGTACATTTATTAGTTTATTCTTTTTCAAATCCTGTAATATATGGTATTATAATAAGGTCTGTTAAACATCAGTATAAAAATACTTTTCCATTCTTGAAAGACGTGCAAGGTGTAATTCACCTTTTGAACTTCATGCTAAAATGAGAAATTAGTTATAATCAGTGGCCTGATTTTAGTATTTAATAACAAGGCTAGGCAACCTTTTTTTCAGTGCAAAGTGTCAAACATCAAAACTTAAAATTGCTGTTGGATGGTCATGTGACAAGCAAACTGAGAGTGTGGAGTACCGGTATTTGGATCACCACAAACATTTTAAATGCAGAAACTATATTTACCATTAAGGTTACAATGTTAAACAAAAGTTGCTTGAGTGCTACCCCTAAGAAATGGTGCTGGAGGATGCTTATCCATATTGCATAACACAGCACAACACTATAACAAAAGCAAGCTAAATGTCTAAGTTACTTAAAAAGACTGCTGCTAGCCACTTATGTAGATGTTCTATATCAGTTTCTTTTCTCCTGTTGTGTTAATGCATCTTCCCAGAATCAGCCAGCCTCTTGTCCAAAACAATTCATGTCCTAACTAACCTCTCCATAAGAAAAGAGCCTTTTGCTGTGTGAGTGTGTAATGTGAACATTAAAATCACCATCAGCAGTCTTTGAGCTGTATAATTTATTGTGTGTATTTTAAAGAAAAAAATGTTTGCTACACCTACTCCTTTCAGGGAGTTTATTGCAAAGTTCTGAACCATTGATATTTATAATTTATTACTTATAAGTGTGTAAAATGTTCACTTTACCAAGATTAAAATACATAAAACAATTTCAAATTTAGTATAGCTGTGAATATAAGACACAATAAGCTTACATTAAAGTCATGGGATGAAATGACTGAATGATTAATAATGTATTGATAAATTCAAACAACAAGTTTAAACCACACCAGATAAGGATTAGAAATAAAATTTGAGATGAACCTACAGCTACAAATAATCTTTCTAATACAGAGAGAGGGAGGTATGTGGTCTGGCTAAATGTTTAGCAAATTTGTTCCGTTAGCCTGTCAGCACAAGCGGAGTGGGTAATCTATTAGGCCTAGTCTAGATACTAGGGGAAATCAGTAATCTAAAAATAGAAGCTTTTTGATAAATCATGCTGCATAAATGTCTAGGTGGGAGTAAGAGACAGAAATAAAGTTGTGTCCTTTTTGAAGGGTTGTTTTGCGGGAGTATAGATCATTTTGAACACGAAGCTGCCATTATGACCAGCCCTATTCTAAATATAGAATGAACAGATATTTCCCGATAGTAATTCTAGCTCCATTCTAACTCCATGAGTGACAGTAAAGAAATCCACTAGCAATACTTAATTTGTGTATATAGCTTGGTGCTTAGATAATTCACGTGATGTTCAAAAGCAGTGAAGGAGTTAAACCATACTCAAGGGTACTCTTGGTGCAATTTTGAGTATCCTGTGAGGGATGGGTGTGTTGTAGTTCTGTTGATGTTCTGAGTTTTTTTTTTTTCAGAACCAGTCACAAATCTTGCAATTTTTTCTGAAGGTTTTCCCAAGTGCATTTGAGTGTTACTGCAGATATAGATATGATGAGGTCACTGGCCTACATAGCATCGTTGCAAGACTTGTACGTTCAAGTTGTTAATGAGATGAGGAAAAAATAAGGTTTAAACTATGAGTGCCACCTTCCAAGAAAAGAGCATGGCCACTTTACCTTAACAGTTTGGCTAGCTCTGTTACATAAAGAGCTAATGACCTGACTGTGACCTAGATGACCTAGGATTGACTGGTAACCTGGGCACTAGGTATGTAGAAGTGATTGACCAGTGCTGCCTCTACCCATCTTTGGGAGAGGGATCCATCCTGGGTTGCTGTTGTGGTGACATTAAGCAGAGGATGGGGAAAAAGTACTGCTTCAAAAAAATGACCTGAACATGCATTGTTGCACCCAAAGCACTTGTGCTGTCAGATTTAGGTAAATACTTGGAAATGTACAGATATCAACTGGTTAGTATTTTTAATCTCCTTTTGATAGCATGTATGTCGTGGATGATAGGGGTGGCAAGTTGGACCAGCAGGCAAAAATATACCCTTGATGGCCATTTGAATGATGGTCTCACCATAGACTCTTGCCAATAGGAAACAAATGGATACAACCAGCTGATGGCAGGCCTAAGTCAGGGATGAAAAAGAAAGTAACTACCTTTGTAGAGATCGTTGAGTTATTCTGGACTGCGGCAGAGTTTCAATCACTGTGTAGCCAGTGTTTAAAACTTGAAAATAAGAGGGGAATGCTTACTAAATTTTTTCATGTCATCACACAGAAGGTTTTGTGAGGAGAAACATTTTCATTCCTTAGAGAATGCTCTCAGGGTGGCATTTGCCTTGTAACTTGCTCTAAAATCATGCTGCTGAGGAGTTAAGCCATTATGTTTTGGAAGTAATTCCTACCTCTGAATTGCAATGAATATTTCAAACATCTGCCATAAAGTGGGACCCAGTGATTACAAGGAAACCATCTGCTATACAAGGATATGGGCAATTGAAAGTGGGTTGCCAACAACTGCTATCTAAATGTAAGGAATAACACTGTCCTATAAAGACGGTTTGTTAATGTGTGTCAGTGGCTTTGTGATGATATGGGAACACATTATTAATGTATAGTAATATATTTATTTGTTTTATTTATGTAAATTTGTTGACATGGTAGCGCAATAACCCCACAGAACCTATTTCAGGCCCACCCAGTTGTGTAACACACAAGAAGATAAATCCCATGGTTAGTACAGGCACAGAATATAGTAGCATAATGAACGGTTCATTTATTGTAGCATTTCAAACACTGCAGGTTATAACTGGATAACAAAACCTGTACCTATGTCTGCCAGTGTCAGAGAATAACTATTCAAGTAGTAACGTAAAAATCCACTACCAATCATTAGCGGACCGGAGTTCCGCTGTGGTGACCCCTAACCGGGAAAAGCCAAAAGACACAAACAAAGTAATGTTTTCGCCTGCTTGTTAATAGTCTTATTTTCAGCATAATTTTAGAAACTAAAGTTATTCTTTGGACGGGAGTGGTAGACTGATATCTTAAGTTGCGGGGAAAGATTTACTAGGAAGTTTGATTTTTCAGTTTCTGATATGGAGAGAATGTTAATTTTGCAGTAATTAGCATTTTAAGTCGTAAAATGTAGCAGCGCTATCTTATTGCTGAGCAAGTTACTGATTTTCTGACACATTATTAAAAAAAGTGGTCTCTGCTGTGGAAAACTGGATTTGACAAGAAGAGAATTTCTGCATTCCTTTGTTAATGTTCTATATCTTTGCTGGAGAATTTAGAAAACAGTTACTTCCCGATAGTTTCAGATACAGTGTTTGTTTTTTTTTTGATAATTTACTTTTTATTCCAGTTTCCTTAACATCAGAAAACAAAATTAAAATATGTAAATGCATCTAACATAAGTAATAAAATTAACAACAGCAAAAAAAAAAAACAAACTTTAAATTATAGCAGTTCCCTTGTTACCTTTCATCAGCCAGCAGTTCCAGTCTTTGTTTTAATTATGATTTCAGAGTTGTAGATAGCCACTGGCATCTTATATTCTCTGATGACTGAAGTGGTTACAGGGAAATATTTCACTGGTAAGTGAAGAAAAATCATAAAATTATTGTAATACAATGTTGATATCTGGACAAATGAGAGTTGGATTTCTTGCAATGCAAGCTAACTTGACTAGAGATGTTGCTGTTTCTGTGTGGGTGTGGGCCTCAGATTTATTAATGTTTTGGAAGAGTTTTACCTGACATGTATAACAAAATCATGCAGTGGTCTCTAATGGAATTCGGTAGGTTCTGAACATTCTGAACTTTCCTTTGTTATTCAGGAGGAAACTGCCTGATATGGGAGATGATTCCTTAAAAGGCTAGGCATGGCGAGTGACATTAACCAAAGGAGGTGACCTATCTGAATGGTTTCATTTTCTCGTGGAGACCAAAGTATTCCAGTTGATATTTACAACTCAAAGAAGGGAAAACACACTGTTTTAGTTGTTTGTCTGTTTCACTAAGCAGGTTGCTAAGTTTGCCAGGTGAAGAGAGTAAAGGGATACAGGCAATGCCGATGTGTTGGTTACAATTCTAAGCTATAATTTGGCAGTCAAGTCCTTCTGCTCCATGTTCATACTAACAGAGGGATGAGGTGAGTACATAAACATTACCTTAAAAGGACAAATGCATCCCTTGATACAGTAGCAACGTTTCTGTTTCCTAAAACCAGTACTCTCAAAAAGAAAATTGTCTGGGGTTTATATGTTTAGATTTTTGGCCACATTTCAGTAATGGCAGATTATCTGGTGGGAGCTGATTTAATTGAGCACCTAGATGAGTTGTGCTATTTATGCTTCCACTATCGAAGAGGGCAATACTTAACAATTTATTTGTTATTTATTATCATTTGTCATGTTTGCTCTGAGAGTGTTGATGGAGAAGTACAGAGAAGGTCAGAAGGAGTTGCATTGTGTCTTCGAGGACTTAGAGAAAGCATATGACAGGGTGCCTAGAGAGGAGTTGTGGTATTGTATGAGGAAGTCGGGAGTGTCAGAGAAGTATGTAAGAGTGGTACAGGATATGTACGAGGGTAGTGTGACAGCGGTGAGGTCTGAGGTGGGAGTGATGGATGTGTTTAAGGTGGAGGTGGGATTACATCAAGGATCAGCTCTGAGCCCTTTCTTATTTGCAATGGTGATGGACAGGCTGGCAGACGAGATCAGACAGGAGTCCCCGTGGACTATGATGTTTGTAGATGACATTGTGATCTGTAGTGAGAGTAGGGAACAGGTGGAGGAGACCCTGGGGAGGTGGAGATATGCCCTAGAGAGAAGAGGAATGAAGGTCAGCAGGACTAAGACAGAATATGTGTGTGTGAATGAGAGGGAGGATAGAGGAATGGTAAGGATGCAGGGAGTAGAGGTGGCGAAGGTGGATGAGTTTAAATACTTGGGATCAACAGTTCAGAGTAATGGTGAGTGTGGAAGAGAGGTGAAGAAGAAAATACAGGCAGGGTGGAGTGGGTGGAGAAGAGTGTCAGGAGTGATTTGTGACAAACAAGTACCAGTAAGAGTGAAAGGGAAGGTCTACAAGAGGGTAGTGAGACCAGCTATGTTATATGGGTTGGAGACAGTGGCATTGACAAAACGACAGGAATCAGAGCTAGACGTGGCAGAGTTGAAGATGTTAAGATTTGCACTGGGTGTGACGAGGATGGACAGGATTAGGAATAAGTATATTAGAGGGTCAGCCCAGGTTGGAAGGTTTGGAGACAAAGCCAGAGAGGCACGATTACGTTGGTTTGGACATATGCTGAGGAGGGATGCTGAGTATATTGGGAAAAAGATGCTAAGGATGAAGCTGCCAGGTAACAGGAAAAGAGGGAGGCCTAAGATAAGGTTTATGGATGTGGTGAGAGAGGAAATGCAGGTGGTTGGTGTGACAGAGCAAGATGCAGAGGACAGGAAGAAATGGAAACAGTTGATCTACTGTGGCGACCCCTAACGGAAGCAGCCGAAAGAAGAAGAAGAAGTCAACCACAGATATCTTTCTAGGAGGTCACATTTCAGGACTATCCTGGAAAGTATAACTCCAGTCCAAAAATAGGAATGAAAATAATTGTATTAATTTATTTATTAATTATTGACCTGGAAAGTCCACTGGGTCAGAAACCCATTTTCAGTGGAGGCCCGGGGAGAAAAGCTCCACAAATTTTATTCCAGAGAACTTTAAAGGCAAAAATATACAATGAGCATAAGCTTTAAAAATCACATGCAACAATTTTAACAATCTGAAGCATTCAGAATAACAAGGAAAGTTAGAATCTAGGTAAGCAGCTTGTTTCATCCCCAGTTTAGGGGATGAAAGCGCTCAATCTGTGTCTTTGTATGTTGGAAGAATACAAACAGCTTGGACTGAAGAGTTTGGCTGACTGGAAGTGTTTCCTACTGCTTCACAGTGCATGTTTTGGACTTTTTTTAGTTATATTTTACACTGTGGTTACTTTTGTTTTTTTATTTAGCTTGTTTTAAGCACTTAGGGGATTTCAGGCATTGCACTAGAGTAGAGAGAGAATTATTAGAATATATAAGATAATATAGATATTAGCTGATATAGAGAAAGTTACTAGGATTTGAGAGGAGTTACTCAGTGGAGGACAGTAAGGGGAGGAGAGTTAGATTTACTTGTTAAGGTGGCTTAGGTTTTAGTGCACAGGAACAGGTATGACTATTTAGGTAATGGCAGTTTACTGCAGTTTTAAAGGATTTTGGGGAGTCTAGTAGAGTGACTGAGGAAGGCAGGCATTCCATAATCGGGCAATAGTGTAGGAATACAGATTTTGTCCTGCTTTTTTGTTAGGTTTGGTTATACTTAAAAGCTGTTTGTTGGTAGACTGATTGCGGGTAGAGATGTGGGATTGTAGGACAAGATGTAGAGCGGGGCAGTCATTAGGTTTATAAATCAGTTTGTGGGCAACAGTAAGTTGAGTATAATGTAGGTGATGTGGGAATTTGAGGCAATCTAATTCCAAAATTTCCTGAGTGGTTTGAGCAGTGTGCAGCTTAGAAGTAAATTTTGCTATTTTATAGTAACATGATTGCAGTTTGTTAATGGGAGATGTGTGTAGATTAGTGAAAATGTAACTACGGTAAAGTAGGGAAGGGATAATTAGAATTTTGCAAGTTTTAGTTTGGTTGGTTTATCTAAATAAAGTGTATGTCTGTAAAATGTGCCTAGCTTGATGTGTTTTTTTTTTATTGTATTGAGAATATGTTGTCCAAAGGAAGATTTTGTCATCTATAGTAATGCCTAGTAATTTAACTGTATTCACTAGTTCAATTTCTGTATTCTTTATTGAATAAATTTTAAAGTCTGAAGTTGGTGGATTTGTTGAAAAAAGTAGGAGCTTAGATTTTTGGGGGTTCCATAGTAGTTGTGCATCATTTAGCCATGTTTCTGTGGAGGTCAGGGCATTTTGCGTAATCCTGAGAGGATCACAGGAATTGCTAGAGGAGGAGATAATGGTAGAATTGTTGGCATATTGGATAAATGTACTTTGTTGGGATGCTTTGTGAAGATTATTAATGAAAATGTTGTTTTGATGTATGTGTAGCATTTAATCCATTTTGCTTTCATTTTCTAGCATCACGGATGAAGTTATAAGTAATTTGCTTTTCAGTATGCTGCCAATTAACTGTTGTGCTGGGACCATACCTCTCAACCTCTAGGAATAAGAAATCTGGACAAAGTCATATATAATGGGGGGGGGGGGGACAAAGGCCCAAAAATAGGGACAATTTTTAAATATCGCTCTTACAAACTTAGAAAATTGATCAAATAACAGATTTTGTATTAGCATGAATGTTCTGGAATATGAAGTCTGAAACTCAAATTTCTGCCATTATTTTATGACTTCAATCCTCAGTGATTTGTCAGAAAACCAAACTTTTATGAGGAACAGGCCAAAAATATGAGGAAATAATCTGGACATTCTGTGAAAATCAGGACATTTGAGAGGTATGGCTGGGACTAACCTCATAAGTTTTGTTCCAACTCTATCTCGTGAGATTTTTTTTTTTTACTGTTTGTATAGTTCGTTCACTTGTATCTTAGACTGTAGACATCATGGGCTGGATGTTACATGTCTGAGTTTCCTCTTACTTAAAAACATTTCTGAATTCATGACTTGTTTAGTTGACATTATCACGTATGGCAATATCGGGTATCCATTTTTTCAAGACTACAGACATTAATGCACGAATCACACTTTATTGTGCCTGTGACGGGTCCCTACGCTGGGCAAGCGATCAAGGAGACTCCATCCTCACCACTGACTATGGTGAGGAACAGTCACTAAGAATAAAGATGGATTCACACAATATTTTCAGAAGCAGCTCCCTGCACCAAGCACGATTTCCTTTAAGAACACAGGTAGAATGCTTCAGACCTGGGGCTGGACTCTCTCCCCAGACACACACAAATCTCTGCACTGACAACTTTGGAGCTCTGTGCCCCTGTTCCCAGTAGCTGACACACGCATTTGGATATTTGAGTTTAACACACACACACATGTACATACCTGGGAAAAGCTGACACAGATCTACTAGCTGTGCCCCTTTTTGTTCAGACTGAGGTAATTGTGCTGCTATTAGTTAGCTACCCTAAGGCTCTTACAAAAGGTACCCAATTATATTGTGTAAAATGAATACAAACGGTAGGGAGTGATCAAAGCAGCAAGGCTTTCAGGAGTGGCCCCAGTGTCACTAAAACAACCATAAGTGCTATCAAGATGTTAAAAGTATTCTCTAAAGGACCAGCCCCAATGAAAGGTATTAAAATATTTAATGATGAATAATAAAACAGAAAACAGGAGAATACTGAATACAATACAACAGAGTTTCAGTACAGAGATATAAAAAATAATACATTGGATAGTTTCTCAGAGATGCAGAAAACAATACTAAACTTTTCTCACTAAATGTCACTGACTAACTAAAGAATCACAGTTCCCTGACTCCTTACTAAAACAAGGCAAGCTGATGTGTGCTGAGTGTTTTACCACAGCAAAAGCTAGATGATGTTTCCCTCTGTCTGTGTGGATGTGCGAGATATATATCCTGTCAGAAATCTTTCCTGTCAGATTCTAAAGTGCTGCTGCAAGGGTTCCAAAGAAGCCAGATGCTGGTTACAGGATAACATCACCTCTGGTCACCTGACTCTGGTACAATACACACACATAGAGCTTTGCTAAGATCTGTGTCAGCATCAGAAAGCTATAACACAATTTCAAACTTCTCTGATAAAACATATACATTTGATCAGTTACAACAATACAACCTAATATACATGTATACATTCTTTCTGTCCAGCAGGACATACTGTTGATGCATTTTTAATGGAAGTAGCTTTAGAAATATATTTTTAACTCAAACATCTGTACAAATCAGTGTGATAGTTAAATAACATAACATTTTTTACAAAACTCCAGCAAGCTATGCTGGCATATGTACACATGTACTGCCCTACTCACTCTGGCACAGATGGCACTACCTAATAACATCACAGTGCCTATCTGATCTTTTCTGGAAACATGGAATAATGACCATGCATCTCAGATATATGATTTTTTTCATCTAAAACAAATATGTCCCCACTTAGATCCACAGATAATCTGATGCTAGGTATGCTATCCTTTTCTTCTCTTTGGATTGTTGTTATGAATTACATACAGTATTGCTCTGCACAGCTTCATAAGATTCAATGTTCCTAACCAATTCATTGGGTCTCTTGTTCTTCCTGCATTTTATTATTCCTAGATGTGATTCAAGAATCTTCATTAATATTACTGGTGCATTACAGTTATGGAATGGCTGAGCATATATAAGTAAGGGGATATGGGAGTACAGTGAGGCTTTGTTGTCTGTAAAAGCAGTAATCTGATGTTGCCAGTTTTCATTCTACCCTCAACTGCTGGATTTGGCTCCAATCCTTGGATCTGACTCAGATGTTGCTTTAGCTTGTGACCACTAAAAAGCTCTTGAGCTCCTCTCCTACCCATAAGGCACCAACCCCTAACATACCTCAGATCCTCTTTGCCACTTTCGCATTTAGAAGTGGTCATTTTCAGTTCTTGTGTGTCATAGAGTGGGAGATAAGTTTAAATCATTTAATATTTTTTCTATTTCTTCAGAACCTTATATTTCTTATTCCCATAAATTATAGCCTATATTTCGGGTCTATATCAAAATTCCAAAGAGGTACAATGCCAAATGTGAAAACATCGAACCCAAAATATCGAATGGTGAAAATAGCTAAGCCCCAGAACATCGAAATCTTACTTAGAGCAAGATTTCAGTGGACCGTTCCGAGGCTTCGCTATTTCCTCCACTGTGGTGCAAGAGTTACGGACCTTAGGGTTAGGGTGTGGGTTAAGGTAAGTGGATAGTTAGTAATGTAGTGTAGGGTTGTGTTTTGTTAACTGTATGTGTGTGTATTAATTTGTTTGTTTGCGTATAGATTTGTAGGGTATGTGTGCGATAGTTACGGACCTTAGGGTTAGGGTGCAGGTTAAGGTAAGTGGATAGTTAGTAATGTATGTGTGGTTTAGTGTGTGGTTGAGTTTTGTTAAATATATGTGTGTGGTTTATTTATTTTGGTGTGCTTGTGTTGGGTGTATGTTTCTCTGAACAGCAAATTTTTTCCCTGGGAAAAAATTCGCTATTCTGAGCATTCAATGTTTTCAATATTCGACATTCCAAGTTTGAACATATGGTGTTCGACATTTTGGAATTTCGAATATATGATATAGACCCTATATTTCATACCTTCTTGTATTTTACGCAAGTTTTTTTTGCATATTTATGCTTGCCATTGTTGGTAGACCTCCCTCCCTTCTTTTCTATCACTTTACATGTTTAGTGTAGTCTTTCATTACCATTATTGGTATAATACCTTTTTCTGTTATTAACTCTTTCTATTAAAAAAAGAATAATTTTGTTGTTTTCCCAGTTAGGGGTCGCCACAGCGGAACTCCGGTCTGCTAATGATTGGCAGTTGTTTTTTTTTTTTTTTTATGGTGTCGAGTTGCCAGCCCGATGCCCAACCTTCAACGAAGGCACGCCCATTCAACGCATGTCTTTCAAATGGCCACTCGACCGCGGGGAGAACATGCAGACTCCACACAGAAGGCACTCCCAATCCAAGCCGAGAATTGATATCTAGAATATTCTTCCTTTTTTGTAAGAGTGATATCTGAAAAAGGAGAAAAAGGTCTGTCTAGCTTTAAAAAATGCCAGAAATGTGGGCAGAATTTGCCCTTGTCTGATGCACATGCTTTTATGTATGCATTTTTTAGGTCCAGACCATCTTAAAGTTGATTGCTCTATTTGTAAAGCTTTTAATCCCAGAGCAATTGCAGATAGAATGAAGAAACTAATTCTGAAAGGACTGCTGCAGTTGTCTTTCTCAGAAACTATTTCTGGGCTCAACCTCCCAAACCAAACGATAAGGAGTCTTTAAAAAAAGTCTTTGGTATCTTCTGGTTCTTAAACAGCAACATCGGATCCTACCTCTCAGCCACCTCAAAAGAAGCATTGTAAGTTGGATCTGAAGGCTACTCTGATCCAGCTAACTTCAGACTCAGTAAAGACTTCCTCAGATCCTACCCTGTCGAATTCAAAATCTTTACCATGATCTAGGCATTCTCCTTTGTTGTATCCAGTGCCTTCAAGGGTTCCATCCCCATTCCTTGAGACCAACTGGCATTCCAAGCTCCCATTGGTCATTTCCTCTCTTCTTCTAGAAGTCTGATCAAGGCTGAAGTGGATTTAATGATGAAATTTCTCTTGGCGCAGATACAGATGGGTGTTCTTCTGATTCCTACCCCCTTGGGTCTGGAAGTCTGTATTACTACCACTCTATCAGTATCAGCTCCTTCTTAGATCCGACTGATTGTTTCGAAGCCCCTGGATCTAAGCCTTCTGGGTCTATCTGCATCGGATCCGAGAATGTTCTTATTATCAGCTCCAAAACTACCTCTGAGTGCACCTGCTCTGACTTCTTTAGAGCCAGATGAGTTATGGAGCCAAAACGTCCCTGACAGATCCAAGGCATTAGAGTTAACTCTGAGGAATTCAGAGCTGTGTCTTCCCCTCGGAACTTTGACACTGGACAGCTTGGCTCTGACTTCCTCCATTGGTGGATTTCCTTCAGGCCAAGAAGAGCCACTGAAGCAGAAGCATGTATTTTCAACTCCATTGGCTTTCTTCATCCTGGAGTGTTCTGACTTTGAGGTAGTAAAGAGAGTGTTCTCTGCTCCAGCAGGATGGATGGATCCTACCCCCTTGGATCTTTTCTCTGCATCCTGTGTGTCTTTGTGCCTTGACCCCCTTCATTCTACACCACAGGGACAGCCAGCACAAAGTCTCCAGGTTACCCAACAGGGTATTTCTATTTCTTTCAATAATTCTCTGGACCATCACATCGAGGAAGGGCCTAGGAAAAGAAAGTGTAAAAGGAGGCACTTAGACTCTCCACAGGAATCAATCACAGAATATACTAATTTCGATGAAGGGGAAGGATCCCCAAGATCACCACTCAAAGACATCTCCTTTGGAGACATCATTGAGATCCTTAAACAGAGGGAGTGAAACAGAGGGAGTGAAACAGAGGGGGTGGTTAGTCTTCCAACAACCCTTCACCAGTATTCCTGGAGGCCTTTGGTGTTGGCCTGTCCACCTCCTGGGTAACTCTGCCTACTGGTGAGCTCATTGACTTGATCTCTAAGTGGGTGTGGAAGAAGCCCGATACAGTTGCGCCAATCCCCAAGAGACCAGATCAGATTTTGGCACCACCGGTAGGAAGGGAACGTTGGAGTAAGGCAGTGCACATAGATGACACCATGGTCATGGTGGCAGCCACCAAGAAGGAACTTGCTGAGCATATTTCCTCTGGCCATCCTCCTAACAGGGAGTCTATGGCATTGGACAGGTTTTGGAAGCGTGTTTATGCTTCAGCGACTTTCGCTCTTAAGTCACTGAACTACCTGGCACAATTTAAGAGACTTCAAAGGGACTTGATAAAGGAACTATCAAAATCCCTTTCTGGGACCACTACTGCTGAGGCTCAGACTTCTGTTGACTCACATTTGGATACCCTGCAATCTATTTCTAATTTGTCCAAGAGGCTAATATCGCATGCAGCTGAAGGTGCCTCAAGGGTGAGGGGTTCAGGTATTTCTATTAGGAGGCATGGTTAGATGCACTTGTGTGATTCTGCATAACCCTTCAAGTCCTCATTTGTCAATGCACCCTTTGACAGCAGTTTGTTGTTTGGCCCTAAACTGAAGAACACACTCTCTGGGTGTGAAAAAGATAGAAAGACCCTCTCTGCAGTGGGTGTACATTTTTCGACCCCTCAGAGAACCTTCTCGAGGAATCAACAAGGTGGTTGAAAGACATGGTTCAGAAAGTCCCAGGATCCTTAGATCCACATGGAGATGGTTCCCCAGAGGCAAAGGTGGGAACTCAAATGGAAGACACCACCCATGCATCAGATGAGGCCCGTAGAACCTCTGGGTTTAGAGATTCCTTCTCTGACAGACCCTACCAGTGCTCCTGAAAAGAGGCCTGTTTGTCCACCACTAGAGGCAATCAGATTCATTTATCCCTGCACCACAGAGTCTGTCTAGACATCTCAAAAGATATGTGGGTGTAGAGGATTATTTCTAGGGGTTATATAATTCCCTTTTCACCTCCTTCTGTATGCAAATTTCCTGATGTTTCACCCAGTCAGAGGAAAGTTGCAGCACTGGAAATATAAAAGCTGCTAGAAAAGAGAGTCATCCAAGAGGTCCCACCAGACTAGATAGAATCTGGTACTTATTCAAGACTCTTTTTAGTGCCAAAGAAATCAGGGGACTGGAGACCAGTTTTGGATCTCAGCAACCTGAACAAATCAGTATGACACACAATATTTCAGATGGTCACGGTTCAGTCCATTCTGCAGTTTTTGTGCAAGAATGAGTGGATGTGCTCGCCAGACCTGTAGGATACTATCACATAAAAATGAACAGACAATACAGAAGGTATTTATGCTTCCGGCTGGGAGCCATTCAGTTCCAGTTCAGAGTAGTGCCCTCTGGCCTCACCATAGACCCCAGGTTGTTCACCAAATGCATGACATTGGTAGCAGTTCATTTAAGACTGCAGGGATTCTGAGTGTTTCCATACTTAGACGACTGGCTCATTACCTATCCTGATCAGCCATCTACAAATAAGAGTGAGAGATCAGGTACTCCAGATATGCTCCCATCTGGGAATAAACATAAATTACAACAAGTCTCATTTAGAACCATCTAAAACAATTTTAGCTCCTGTAGTGAGATTTCATATGAAAATTCTTCAAGGGATGCTAGCAACCCAAAGGTCGATTCTTTATTCACACATGGCAGCCCAAATCAGAATCACTTGAGCATGCAAAAGGTATCTTTGGTGGTGGATTTAATCAGATCAGGTTCTACAAGGCTGTCCTTTCATTCTCCCTCAGCCAAGGCTATAGTGACAATGGATGCTTCCCAGATTGGGTGGGGGGGGCACTTCCTGGTGAAAACAGTATAAGGCAGTTGGTCTCCCAAAGAGGCCAAAATGCATATCAATGTCCTGGAAATGAGAGCAGCGCTCTTAGCATTACAGGCCTTCCCAGACTCTATCCTTTTCAGGACAATTGTGATTCAAATGGACAACATGTCAGTAATTTGGTACATCAACAAACAAGGAGGAACCAGGTCTTACCCACTTTGTTGAGAAGCCCTCAGAATGTAGCAATGGGCAATCTCTTCCAGCCGCTTTCTGATAGCAACATACATTCTGGGGAAGTCTAACGTGATAGCAGACAATTTGAGCAGGTCCATTCTACTACCACACGAGTGGTCTCTCTCAAGATGGAAGTGGCAGAAATGAATTTCCATCAATTGGGCCAACCTTGCTGCAATCTTTTTGCATCTCCCCTAAACAATATGTGCAGCAGATTCTTTTCCCTGATCCCCCCACCGGGAAAATCACCAAGGGGTGCTCTGCTCCACAACTGCCCCCCTGGTCTCCTCTATGCCTATCCCCCAACTCCCCTAATCCCTAAATTTTTGGTAAAAAGCTGCCCGGTTGAAGAGCAAAGTCATCCTCATTGCACCTTACTGGCCTCAGCTGATTTGGTTCTCCTTCCTTTGGCCTCATTTACCTTACCCACATTGGATTCTGGATCCAATTCCAGACCTCCTGTCTCATCTAACAGGCATGATGAATCCAGATATCTCAAACCTCAAGCAAACAGCATGGTTTCTCCAATTCCTTTAATAGCCAGACAACTTATGCTCTCTTTCCCTGTCCAAGATATACTTTTATCCTCCCTTAAGGCTTTTACAAGAAAACTTTACAGAAGTCAATGGAAAAGGTTTGTTTTTTGGGCACATCAGAAACATATTGACCTCTTCTCAGCCCCGGTACATAGTGTTACTGAATATTTGGCAATGATTTTTAATGATGGAATTAGCTCCTGAACAATCAGAGTTCCATTAGCAGCAATCTGTAACTTTCATATTGGATTTGAGAATTCTTCCTTGGCTTCATCTAAGCTTTGTAAGGCTATTTTGAGAGGCACTGTCCTGCTGAGATCTCCCTATAAAGACCCTACTCCAACATGGGATTTAAGTTTGGTACTGCAGGCCTTAGTTCATTCCCTGTTTGAACCAGCAGCAAAATGTGACCTTAATTTCCTGACCTGGAAAACTATCTTTTTAGTGGCCATTACCTCTGCTAGAAGAATTTCAGAACTTCAAGCACTGTCCTCTAAACCACCCTATTTGATTTTTCATAAGGATAGAGTAACATTATGTACCAACCCTTCTTTCCTTTCTATGATGGTGTCAGAATCCAGTATCAACCAGTTCATTGATCTGCCAGTCTTCTTTCCTACATTTACCAACAAAGGTGAATATAAGTTGCATTTATTGGATGTTCACAATTACATTTTTACTTAATAGAACAAATGAATATAGGAAAACAAATGAATTATTTGTGTCTTTTGCAGATTCTAAATTGGGCAAATCAGTTGCAAAGGTAACTTTAGTCAGATGGCTGACAGATTGCATATCATTTGTCTACAAGTTGGGTCTATCCTTACCAAAAGCTTTAAGAGCCCATTTAACTAGATCATTGATAACTTCTTCAGTGTTCCTACCTAGAGCTTCCATGGATGACAGCTACAACTAGGGCCAGTCCTCATATCTTTATTACTCATTACAAGCTGGATCTGGTCTCGAAGGGAAGAGCAGCCTTTGGCTTAACTCTGCTCAAGAATAGCCTTCCTTAGAGTCCACCTGGAAATGTAGGTAGCTGGGGACTCTGTCCCAACAGTTGTGGATAGAATGAAAATTGAAGACATCAGATAAAGAAGTTGTGTACTCACCATAACATTCCATCTGAGGTGTCCATCTTCATTCCTCCTCAACTTCCCATCCACCAACCCCCAACCTTTTTTACAGTGGACTTCTGGAAGAACAAGAGCCTATGAGGACACCACTTTCATTCATTTTGAGCTCCAGGTATGGCTTTCTGCTGTCAGGGTTATTATATTAGTATGTCCTACCTTATGTAAACCAGCAAACAAGATATGAAGTATGTTAGGGGTTGGTGCATTATGTGTAGGGGAAGAACCTGAGAGCCTTTTGGTGGCCATGAGCTAAAGTAATGGCTGAGTCAGATCTGAACCCAACAGTTGAGGAAGAATGAACATGAACAACACAGATGGAATGTTATGGTGAGTACACAACTTCTTTTTTTATTACCATTGCCGGTGATGTTTTGGGATTGTATATTCTCAGTCAGCTGTGATTGAAGAGCTCTTGTTTCATTTAGTCATGTCTCAATAAATCACAGCGGAAACAAAACTGATACAAAGTATTATGATATGAAACAGGATTTCATAGTTCTTTTTTACAGTTTGTTCTAGTGAGACTGTGTGATGATGTGCATATGTTAACAATATGTACATAGCTATCTTTCTTCAGTGTCTTTGAAACCTAGTTTTTTAGAAGAGCCTTCAGGCAAAATATTAAAAGTCTGCATCTGTGTCTAGTTTTAATTCAACATTTATTTTATTAATACTCAGTATTTCTTAACAAACATTTTATTTGCACTCTTGTTTCAATGCCTCTGATGCATTTTCAGGCTTCATCATATCAACTATTTTCACTTCGGTTATACCAAGAAAGCAGCTAATTTTCTTTATGTTTTGATAAGTAACATGGACATTCTCTTGAACAGACGTGTCTTAGGTCTACTTTAACTGTTAGAGTACCAGTTACACACAGACTGCAGTCTTACAGTTAGGAACTCGCATGTCAAACAGATCACACAGGCTGTTACTCAAACTCAAACTTGACTACACATTTGAGTAAGTAGGAGCAGCAGCCATGGTGAGGGAGGGGAGCTGAATTCGAGCAAAGTAAGTATTGCAGCTGTGGGACTGGAGTGGGATGGAATGGGGGTTTAGCAGTTAGGTTTAGGAGTGACTAAGTGATTAGGGTTAGGCACTAGGAAGTGAGGTTTGAGATTAAAATTGGAGAGTAAGAGGGAGTTTTAGGTTAAGGGATCAGTCATGGAATTTTAGAATAGGAAGAAATGAGGAAATGTAAGATTAGGGAGCATTTAGGGAATTTAGGCTTAGACTGTGGGGGTTGTGTTTAGGGAGTGAGATATGAGGTTATGATTAGGGACTGAGTTAATGTTTCATGGTTATAATTAAGATTCTGGGTGAGCTATGTATGTGATTAACAGGATCAAACTAATGGAAGGTCAAAGACTCGTTTTTTTTGAGCAAGTGGCTGAGATGCAAGCCAATATCACATGCGTACTTATAGAAGAGTCCTTCTCTTTCCTTTTACAAATCTTTTACAATGATTTCTCCTTTCATATATTCTACAAAACTGGTTAAACATGGCATTGCTTCCTTTCATGCTTTCGGATGTACCCAGTATATGCGTCTGGAATTTGAACCGCATGACATTTCCTGTGCATCTAAAGGTTACCTCCTTTGTGCCCATTACTATTGCACTGCATTCTCACGTCCTCTCATGTTCATATCCATTATTGTTGTAAAAGACTTTCACTTTATTGCTTATGTTTTTGCCTTTGGATTTGACTTGTTTTATCCTCATATGTCCATTTGTAGAGTTAATTACCTTTCTTGTGTATTTCTGTTTACTTTGCAGACATTCAGAACTTGTATATAAATTCATAAGTTCATGCCCACATATTTTAAAAGCCGGTACCTTGTTTGATTATTTCATATCCCACAATCAATTTTCTCTCTTATTAATGTAGATTACATCTCTCCAAATTCATAGTCCTTGGTTTGATTTCTCAGTTGAATGACATAAGCCTTTATAATATCTGTATGACCTTCTAACCTTGCCAAAAAATGGTATATTATTCTCATTTTTTTTCTAAGATCACAAATATTTTTTAACTTTTTTTTTTTTAATTGTTGCTGTGTATTACCACTTCCTTCTCAAACTTGAAGCCTGTGATTTCCTAGTTTGCTTCTGTTATATTTAATTCTTTATGAGGCTGTGTCCAAAATTAATTTTCCAGAATATTGCTTTACTTTTCTAGATGTTTTTGTCAGCGATCATGTTAGGTATCGATAATTTCTAGAGTTAAGATATAATATTCTAATGGCAGGATCCCCTACATCTCACAATTTTGTGGTGAGTGTCATAGTTCATCAGAATGAGCAATCTGATTCAAAGCACATATATAAAATGATTTATACTTCATAAATAAAGAAACTTGGTGTGTTTTTATTCTAGGTAAAAAAGATCAGACTGTCAAACAAAGGCAACAAGCTTTATTTTAGTTGTTCATGTGGAAAAGGTGCTGTCATTTTACTGACTCATTTCCATTATGAGATGTGATGCTTGTTTTTCTGCGGATATGTGAATTCTTTAACCATTTTTCTATTGTCTACAAATCAACAAGCTGCAATGTTTTTGTTTCACTTCGCATAATGGATAAGGTGTTTACCTTACAGACACAAGGTGTAGGGTTTGATTCTCACATGGGGTAATTGGCTAGGCATAAAATAGCCCACAAGGGCAGTTAGCCTAGTACTAATCTATGAACCTATGAACCTAGTACATTATACTCACCTTGCTATCTTTACTTCCTTTGGTGGCTAATTGTCTCCTTTTGTTGCACTTTCCTCATCAATAATGGTCATTAATTTAATCACCGTCTTCAACTGTTCTGCTTTTCCAGCAGTTTATGGTTTCTCTTTTTTTGTTCAGTGGCATCCCTGCAGTGAAATTTCATGTTTTTGGTAGGGTGGAGGAAAACTCCACCATCTCATACAGTTTAACTCAATCGTTTGGTTTCTTTTCTCCCTACAATAATATGGTTCCGCCATTGTGTATGCACCAGAAACCTGCTTGTAGTTTTTAAAACTTTTATTTCCTTGCACTGGAGTCAATGGAAGGGAAAGTCCACTTACTTTTTTTTTTAAACTCAACTTCTCACATACTTTCAGAGAAATTCATCTCCACCTGCATGACATATCATAGACACAATTAAGTCTGTAGTTTAACACAAAAATTCCACCTCACCAGGGGTGAAAATCACTAATAAAACCAAAAAAAAAAAAAAATGTGGAAAAAACAGCACAGTGGCAGGAAAGAGAACCAGCTTTATTTGTGACTAAGCTCTTTCACCTTCAAATCCAAGGCATCATCAGAGTCACTAAACATACACATCACTTCCTTTTTATAGTAAAATACACATGACATCATCAAAGTCACTCAGCATATACATCACTTCCTATTTACATTAAAATACACATGACATCAGACATAAAAACTCAATCATTGCAATTCTGGTTTAAAATCCTGTGCAGTATAATTGTATTAAATATAAAACCTGTATTAAACATGTTGAAAATACTAAAATGATTTATAAACCACCCTTTTGACATAATTAAAGAATGCCCACTGGCTGAATTAAATATTAAAAGACTTCCATTTGAGAAGGGGTACAGTAGAAATATTGTCATTAATACCTGGAGAATTCTTAACATTTAGTGTCAATTACCATTTTGTTTCTCTTAGTTCTAAAATCACTTTAGTATTGCCACCTCTTCCCCTTTTCTTCACTATGTCAATAATGAAAAAAAGAAACCTCTTAAAATTCTGACATATGACAGAATGTCTATAAAGGGTACTACTTGTCTTCTTATTTTTAATGTCCCTCACATGCTCGGCAATTCTATCTTTCAATCTCCGTATGGTTTTACCAACACAGAATGCCGAGCATGTGGAACATGTTGCTAAATGCCTTCGGGCAGATAGCCTAGTAGCTACCTATGAACCTATGAACCTATGTATAAATTGTACTATTTAGATATCCCATAATATTTCTTGGACTTTGCAAATGAGCTTTGTAATTTCTCAATGCTTACTATTTGTATCAGAAATCCTCTGTTCCACAAAATGAAGAAACTTGAGAATGCTGTGTAAGTTCCTCATTAGCAAAACTAAGGAAACAAAAGTCCCATCAAGATGTTCATTACACGGACTGTTATGGATGGGTCTTCCATTATAACAAGATTGGGAAAGAAAGTTCAAAAACTCACACTGGTAGAAAAGCTAAAGAGATGAATTTCTTGAAAAACATTTTGAGAACACATAGTAAAATGAAGTTATGATTGTGACCTGTTTTTAACTGTTTGTAGAACATGGAACTTCATTTCAGGGAAAGCTTCTTTGCTATGTTATTTGTATTGGCAGGTGTGTCATTGTGCTGAAGTGTATGCCACTGGAGCAAGTATGAGTGTCCAAAGAGAGTGAGCTATACTTAAAAGTAACACTATGTACTTACTTGTTCTGCCAGTGGCTGATGGCGTAGGCTATAAGTGTTGTTTTCCACGAGGGACACATAGGCCAGTTAGACGCCCGCCTAGGGAGCTGCTCTAGCAGGGGGCGGTTTTCCGATATTTATTTGGTGTAGATAGACCAGGATGGGGGCACTGGGTGGTGCGGAGGGGGCACCGTAGAGCCCTTTTGCCTAGGGAACTAGTTGACCTAAGGCCACTCCTGGGGACACTAGTATATGCATTCCATCCCTGTCTCCTGATGCTGGCACTAAAGAATTATTTTTTTTTTTGTCTTTCAGTTTTGCAGCCATTGCAGTGGATTCACACCCACTGTTGTATCCTTTTACTACAAGGTTATTACATTTGAACCTTTCTGTAATAAGGTTGCTATCTGGCGGTTCTTTCAAATCTGCCAGTTTCAGGTTTGTCATTTACTCTTTGTTGGTGTAATAAGAATGCTTCATGCATTGTAGTAGGTTAGTACATATTAATGGGATACTGTAAACAGGCTAGTGCACATTTATGGGTACCCTGAACAGGCCACTTGCACATTCATGGGGTACCCTGAACAGGTTAGTACACATTTATGAAGTACAGTAATTCACATAGCCCGAGTAAATTTACACCATTCACAGTTTGAGGGTACGATAAAGCACCTAACCTGAGTATCCTTGCATCCACAAGAAAATTAATAACTTTGCCATGTGTGGTGTGAAAATGCTTGCCATTTTACTAAAATGTTGATAAGCCATTTTAAGGGGATAGGCAGTGAAGAGGAAGGCTGAATCTAATACAGTTATAAAGATTTATTAAATGTTCAAATGATGTGTCTGCTGGTGAAACACCAGGGATTTCTTTCTAATATTAAGAAAATTCAGTACTGTTATGGTCCCACAAAAACATACTGGTTACAAGTTAGTGGAAGATGTTATGGTGAATGATATGTTCACTAAAGCACACTCAATCTGGTAAATGCAATTTGCACAAAATACTTGTGTTTTAATACTGCTATTTGCTCTTAAGGAAAGTGTCCCCTAGCATTGCAGTCATGCCACCTGCTTAAAGTTTTGTATTAAACAAGTCATTTAACTTTCCATAAATATTGCTTCTTAGCTGTAGGCAAGGCTGCATTCTGTATCATTGTTATTGTGATGAGATCAACCCTCCCTCCAGGCTGACAGTTTCTACTTTCATTTTTCTTGCAGACAAGGACTCGTATCCCAGTTGGTCAAAAATTAGCAATCATTTATAACCTTGCCGAACATTGCCCATTCATTGGTGTAGCACCAATTCCTTATGACATATTCATCTATCTTTTACGAATGTTCTTGACCACAGATATTTATAGATAAAAACAGATTTTTTCTTTTCTTTTGTTTTCATCATGTAACTAAATTCATTGCAGCTGTCACTCTCAGTGATGCCTTAGGGACTTTGGGAACTCTGCTTCCAGACAGAGCATTTAACCCATTCACTGCCAGGGTAGGTACTCTGAGTAGCATAAATAAAAGGTGGTAAGAAATTGGTTTGTCATCTGAAATAGCGCATGGAAGAAGTAGTGTTCCAGGTTTTAATATCAGGCCTGTTTATTCACAACACAGCATGAGAAGAATGATCATGGTTAGTCGGTGAGTTTGTCATAATCTGGCAAAGTGCTTTGCTGGAATCCCTCTGTAGCTGTCAGATTGCAGCCTGCCTATAAGATATAACACTTAGACATGTATAGTGTTCCTCCAAGCAACATCATACAATCTCAACTAAATTAAAAATACCTTGGAATTTCAGATAGTAGCCAATAAACAAAAACTGCACTCTCAAACAACACTTCAGAATCCTGAAAATAACTGGCCTGAAGGCTAAATGCAAATATGAATAAATGGGCAAAATAAAGGTTAGAACTGTCTGCATGGGGAAGTGTAAATGGAATAAATCACAGCTTTTCATTTACTTGAAATGACCAGCAAAGTCCTCACATATAAGCAATATAGAAGAAGAATGTGCTTGTATTGGTAGAAAACACAGCAGGTCTGTGTTTTTTATGTTCATGAAATGACTTGGGTCAGTACAGGTTCAGACAGCCGAAGACTTATTTTAATGAATGAGACACACCAAAGCAAGACTTACTGCACCATTTCTGAAAGTCAGCTGCAAAATTTTGAAAAGTTATTTTCAGAATCATCTATAAATTCACCAGAGAATGTTGACCAAACATCTGGCAAAGGACATGTAATTACCTATTGCATAATTCATTATTTTACAACTATGTTCTTGCTTCTGATTTACAGTTAGTTAGTGGCTATTTTGCACATCCTTTCTTGAACATTCAGTCCATGCTTTTCTGTGAAGATAATGACTTGCAAGTCTACTCAGTGACAGCAACTGTCATTGAAGAGTCCAGGTCATGTGTTTGAACTACTATATCATTTTCTTTTGCTTAAAACATATTATATATATATATATATATATATATATATATATATATATATATATATATATATATAAATATTTTCTCTCTGTATTCTTTTGCTGGTCTGTATCTGCCCTTCTGAAAGATTAGCCTGTTATTTTCCATATTTCATAAGCATTTGACTAATGCTGAAGGTGAGAGCTGGCCAGCAGAGAGGCTGTCATAACTGCGGGTTGAAAATGTTGGTCCCTAAGCCCACCCCTCATTGAAATGGTGCATGTGCTCAGTACCAGCACATAGTACATACATGCTGTCATGCATGCGTCAAAGCTGGCTACAACACTAAGAAGACTGGTAGACCATGGCCATGTTACCAGTTCATATGTTCTGTGCTGCTCCATCTAGCGACTGCCAAGTGTTCATATTTCAGACAGCTCAAACCACTTCCCTCCTCCTGTGAGGAGAAAACGACAATAGGCTACTCACATCTACACGTCTACACTTCCTTCACCATTGCCTAGGTAATCTGGGTCACATTTAGGCTTTATTTCTCTATGCTACAAATTCAGCTGACTTTATTAAACCTACCAGCAGATCTTTTAAGGAAATTTAATGAGCTGGCTGGTTGGCACCTGGGGCTGCATTTTACATTATTGAGTAAAGGCATATCTGGCTTTAGGCATAGGCCAACTAGGCGACCGCCTAGGGCGCCGCTCTAGCAGGGGCACTTTTTCAGTATTTATTTGATGTAGGTAGACCAGGATGGGGGCACCAGGTGGTGTGGTGGGGGGGTGCCGTGGAGCCCTTTTGCCTAGGGCACGAGTTCACCT
Organism: Protopterus annectens; assembly: GCF_019279795.1. Classification (NCBI taxonomy): domain Eukaryota; kingdom Metazoa; phylum Chordata; order Ceratodontiformes; family Protopteridae; genus Protopterus; species Protopterus annectens. Next base: position 324,623,962 of record NC_056739.1, on the reverse strand, counting down.
AGGGCCACTCCTGAGTAAAGGCAATGAAGGAGGAGTAAAAAAGTTAGTTTCCAAAATTCTGACAATGAGACTGAAAAAAATAATTCTCATAATATTAAGAATGAGTTGTAGAATATCCTGTTTTGTAGTCATAAGTATACATCCATCCATGCACAATCCTTTTCTCAATTTTGAAATGGGATTAGGGTGCCACTTCAGCAGTGGCAATCGTCTAGAGCCAAGATTTACACCAACGGGTGGTTAGTCCTGCCTCAGCAGTTCTTTCACACCACACACTCATATCTTATGGCCGATTTAAAGTGTCCAATACACCTATTGCATGTCTTTTGTTTTAAATATTTTACTTGAAAGGATAAATGGACCTTTAAACTTTGCATGCATACATCTCACTCTAAGTAAATGTTTTGTGCCTTTCACTCTTAACTTTTCCATCTCTAATTCAGGGAGTATCTCCTCTGTTATTAATTTCGGTTTCCCCTTAAAAGAGGCCTTTGGTCTAGGGGACTAACCCAGTCAACAAAAGTGTAAAAAAAAATTCAATAGATAAAAAATAAATGTGTATTATTTTTTTTCTTTTCCTTGCTGCAATTTAAAGTTTCTTGAGAGATGGCAAAAATTGTCTGTCCTGTAATACTTTATTGTACAAATAAACTTTCCTTATATTGTTCCCAAATGGGTAAATTCTTGTCATAAAAAACTGTTTAGTATTGCAGAAAATAGCAATAGTTGTGTCTGCATTTATTTAAATTTGCCTTTTTTGAGTGGTTTCATAAGGACTCTAAATTATGCAAGAATTTTTAAGGTTCATAGGTTGTTACTCAGTTAATGACCATTAGGGCCCTTACAAGCCTAGCTGTGCACCCCAAACCCATTTGGATCCCAAGTATCATGATCATCTATCTGGGGCGGGCAAATTAATAGGAGATAGCTAAGGGATTTGTTGTGGGGGTGTTAGGATAATACTTTTCATATTGATGGCCTCTGTCCATAAGTGACATTGGGGGCAAGACTGGGGGTAAATTCATGATTTCCCATCCAGTTGTCAAGGTTTCATTTGAATAGGGTTAGAGGTGAACTCTGTTTTACATGGATGGGGAGACTATTTCAAAGCACAGGGATCCTTTGGGACACATACCTGTCTCTCCAGCATGTTCTGTTTATGTCACAAGCAAAGCTCAGGTCCTTGTATCTAGTGTTTCTCATGCTGTTTGTTTTGCACTTATGCAACAGATCTATCAGGGCTGGTTCTGAGGAAGCCATGTAAGCCAGACAAAGATCCCCTCTCAGCAGCCTGCAGGAGACTAAACACAGAGACGGAACCTTTAGGTGATCAGTGTGGGACAGAGTATTCATGCCCTGAATTCTGTTGGTGGGAAAGCTTTGTGAGTGTTCCAACTGTTGCAACCATCTGGTTAGGTGCTCAGTGATTGGTCTGATAAGATCAGAATACAGTGGTATTATAAAATCCTTGGACCAGGATGCCATACCCTTATCTCGAAGTTGGATGACATATAATGATTTTCTTACTAACTTAGCTATGTGTTAGTTAAAGACAAGATTGCTGTCTACATATGTTTCCAGATCCCTTACTACTGGGTCGACTCTTAGGGGAGCTTTATCAATTAGAATAATTAACTTGGGTTGAAAGTTCCCCAAAAGGCATTATAATGCATTATTTGACATTTAGTTTTATGCTATTGCTTTGGCACCAGCCATTTGTCTATGTTGAACTTCTTCCAAGATGTTAGTGTCTTGAGTGGGAATCTATAATAGCTCCCAATTTAGTCATTTGTAAACTTGAAACACCACCACAACCAAAAACTGATAATCCACAAGAAAGGACAAGTAGATCCACACCAGAGTGAATAATTTAGCGCTGAAATTGGTATTGAATGGTTCTATTCTTATTTATGTCGTCACACTGACTATGAACATAATCGCATTTTGACTATAAGAACATTAATGGAACTTGTCCTAGAGACTAACATCATTGTATTTGAGGAGCAGTTTTTTAAACAGTGTAATGGTGTAGCAATGGGGGCAACTTGTGCCCCCATATTTGCAAACTCTATCCTAGCCTTTTGGGAAACAGAGTTTATTTTCTCCAGCCCATTTGCAAAATGCTGGAAGTTCTATGGTCGGTATTTGGACGACATTTTAATTATATGGGATGATACTAAAGACCGACTTGATAAATTTCTTGAATTTATTGAGGTCAGTACTGATTTTTTGAAATTTTCACGTCTTTTCATATGAAAAAATCAACTATTTGAACATTACTATTTACAAAAATAAAGTAGAACAATGATTTGAGACCACGATATTCAGGAAACCCACCTATTCCAATACACTATTGCACTTTAGTAGTTTCCATCCTATTCACCAAAAGAAGGCATTAGTAAAGGGACAGGGGGTTAGATTGGCCAGGATGATTTCAGAGAATTATGAATTCCTGGACCAAATCAAAGCACTTAGGGGGATGTTAATCAACAGAGGATACCCCGGCGAATATGTGGACAATATCTTCCAGGAGGTCATGGATAAAAGGGAAAATGGTACCTTTTTTCCTTTACTTGGCAAAGGTATTAATACTACTGTGGTAAATACTAATGTTGAGAGCAATATGTTCAATAAAGTAGGTATTTTTAAGTACAATATTCATTATAATAATATAGTTAATATTATTCAGCACAATTGGAATTTATTCAACACCGATGAAGAGTTGCTTAATATTGTAGGGTCAAGACCTAATATAATTTATAAAAAGGATGCTACCATTAAAAATATGTTGGAGAATAATATGGAACAATATTCTGGTATTATGGGTATGTTTAAATGTAGATTTTGTTCACAATGTCAAGTCATTATTGAAGGGAAGGAAATATTCATACCCAATTTTGACAGTTTCAAAGAAAAAGAAGTTTACATGTAGTAGTAAGGCAGTAGTTTATATAGGGAAGTGCACCAAATGCCCCTGTTTTTATATTGGTAAAACTATTAATGCCCTTAGGAGTAGAATATACCAACATCTTTATGACATCAAGAAACAAGATATAAAAAAATGTATTGGCTGTACATGTTATTAACAACCATGGACATTCTTTTAAATTTTCTGTGCTCGATCAAGTCATTTTAGGAGACAGAAGTGGTCCACTTAATGATTTTTTAGAATCTAAAGAATTAAGATGGCAACTTAAAACAAACGCATCACACTATCCAGGGCTGAATTCTAACATTTCAGTTAGTTCTATCCTTAGGTTAAAAACAGAGGGCTATTTGCAATAATATTGGTGTTGCAATATATTATGTTATGGTGTGGAGCTTACGGGCTAATTGTTGATTTCCAACTTTTAGTATATGCACATGTAACTTTAACTGATTTATATACGTGTCTTTTATTAATTGATGATGATGTCAGTAATTATGTATGCTAATTTTGTAAGGGTTGAGGGTATTTATTGGGTCAGTGTATGTATTGGTTGTGATTCTGATGAAGTTTTTATTAAAAAACGAAAGCGCTAAATTATTCACTCTGGTGTTGATCTACTTGTCCTTTCTTGTGGATTATCATTTGTAAACTTGTTGAGCCAGAGGCCTTGAATGTTAACCTTGACTTCCAAGAAGTAGATGTCAAACAGAAGCAGGCTTAGCATGGAGCCTTGGTGGAGGTGGTCTCACTGATCCTGACTTCTTGGGTTCTGTCTGTGAGCCAGCCAGCAATCCAGCAAGTTTTGTAGGGGTTTATGCCTAACTCAGAGTGCTTGTAAACAATGCCTGAGTGAGGTATTGTATCAATAGCTTTGGCCATGTTAAGATATGCAGTATGTTCTGTTTTACCCTTGTCCATTGCCTAGATGACCACCTTAAAGAAGTTCAGTAGGTTGAGTAGGAACAGCCTTTCTTTAACAAAGTCAAATTAGAATAGGCCCAATGTCTGTTAGTTGCCAATATCGTTATTTATCATTTCCATGATAATTCATTCCTTGACTTTGGATATCGGACTTGTTAGACTGATGTGTCTATAGTTCCTTTGGTTGGTTGATGGTCTGCACTTGCAGAGGGGAATGGCTGTTGTAGTTCTCCATTCAATTGGAACATATTTGGTTTCAAGACTGCAGCTGAAGAATGCTTCACGAGGTTCTGATTGGTCACGTTTTAGACTGTTCAGGAGGAAATGGGAAATGTTGTCGGGACCCACAGAGGTGGTGTTCTTGATGTTAGTGAGTGTTGCCAACACCTGGTCCCTGCTAATAGCTGAGAAAGTATGTTGGAGGGGATTTCACCTGGAAGATTGGGGTGTAGTGGGGATTGAAGCCTGAGCTGAATTTATCAGCCAGTAGATTTGCTATGTCACCTGATCAGTGTAGGTGGTACCATTCACCACTAGTTCACCACACTGCTGTGTGTTATCTCTTAGGTTCTGCACATAGCTGAAGAAAGCCTTCTGATTGTCCATAGGCTGTAAGGCTATTCTGACCTCATAGTTGGCCTTGCAGAACTTAATTAGACCTCTTAGTTTCTTGCTTATTTGTATAAGAGAGCACTTGTCTTAAAGGGATTTGCTCTTTCTGATTTTGGCCATGAGATTTTTTTCTTTTATTATATAACCTGTTTAGGTGAGGATTCAACCAGTGTTTTTTTTTTTTTTTTTTTTTTTTTTTAGTGTTTGTTTTGGGTTTACTTCTGGTAGGTACGGCAGTGTCTATACAACCATTTTCATATTTGTATAGGGACTCTGTGAATAGTTCTGCATAGGATGCTCTGAAGTCAGGGTTAGGGGAAGCCTTCGGTTTTGACTAACTCTCACTTAATAGGATGTAGTTTGCCTTAGAATAGTTCCTAACAGTTACTGGTTTAGCGGAGTTTTCTGGGTTGATTTTTACTTCAAAGGAGACAGCTTTGTGATCTGACCTCGCTAGTGAGGATGTGACACAGGGACTGGGGTGGAATGTTTTCCCATGTTGGAGAGTACCACATCCAGTATGTTTTATTCTCCTGTTGGAAGAAGCACTATCTATTCCAGGGGTGGGGAGTTGTCTTAATGAAGTCCAAGAAGCATTGTGCCTGTGAGTTGGAGGCAGTATAAGTTTCCCAGTTTATAGAGGGGTAGTTAAAGTCACCCACAAATAAGGTGTTTGGTTTGATGGTGAGCACATACAGTAGGTTTAGGTAAGAGTTGTGAGACAGTCTCTAGGGGCATAGTGATCAGAAGCTAGTTATGATATGATAAGGGACCTTATCTATGATGACTTGCACATGGATGAGCTTCATGGTATCCTATTTAACCAACCTAGAGATATGTTTGTTACTAACGTAGATTGAGACACCTCCACCTCTGGCCTCAGTCTGTGCTGTTGCTAGTCTAAATGTATGGAAGGCACTGTAGCCTTCAACTGCTGGATTACTTCCTACACCTTTAAGCCAAGTCTCGGTCATGGCACAAATGTCTACATTCTCAAGAGAGAGGAGGGCTTGAAGGGCATGGAGGTTTTTGTTTAGGCACCTAGCATTGAACAGTAACATTTTAAGCTTGCTTGGAGACTTTTTTAATATGTTGTTAGCTTTGTATTTTTAGCATTGTCTAAAAAAGGATCTGAGTGGGTAGATGATGTTTCAAGTAATATCTGAAAGCCTGGGAGGTCAGGTGCAACCCATCCTTGGCAAAGCAATGTGTTGTGTTGACCATATCTTCCCATGGTGACAGATATTTGATTCCACTATAGTGACACTAAAAACTTAGCAAATTATTAAAATCAATCATTTTATTTTCATACTGTGGCATCATCCTTGGTGAAGGTAGAATGCTGCTCAATGCAAATCTGTCTGTGATACACATTATGAGAAATCCATTATGTCTCTTTTCATATAGGCCATTGAGGTATGTCTCAGGTCATTTACATCTACATGGACTATGATAGAATCATATTGATAACTGGGGTGCAGTGACTTGGGTGTGTGCATGATATTGTAGATCTCGGATCCAGAAAGGCAACTAACAACTATTTTCCCCTTGTGTAACCTGGTGAATTGGGCATCTGTGTGCTGTACAATGCAGCGCCCAATGAAAAGAGTATTAAGTAAAGTATATATTGCCTTAAGGACTTTGCCCTTGGGGGAACATTGGGTGTAAGTTAATGTGACATGTTTGGTTTTGCTTTTGGTGTGTGTTTTACTGATTGCAGAGGAACAGTGTTGCCGTTAGTTGGCTTTGAAGGTCTTTGAGATTTGGGAAGGCTATTTTTAATCTCCTTAGCATAAGACAAATCTGTGTGTTTGGTGAGCAATGTGTGTGAGGGATGTAGTGTGGATATTTCTGACAACCTTGTTTGTATGTGAGATTTTTGCCTCCAAGGAAGCTGTGTACTTACATCTCTGGCATACTATGTTATTTTCTTTAATGATTAACTAGTTGTCTGAGAATATGAGGCAATTCTTACCCTGGCATAGGATGCCTAAATCTACCAAGCTGGCCACAGAGACATTACAAAATTGCATATCTATGTTGTCTGGTCCTGTAATAGGGTGGGCTGTTTAAGATTAAGGAGTGGGTTTTAATAGTGATCTCCCAAAGTAGTTTCTGGGGTTAACGGCAATATATATATTACTAGGATATGGTAGTGCTGTTCTATGTGTAGACTATTAAGGCCAAAATTATGTTTGGTGCTAGGAAATGGCAGTGCTATTCAATGTGCAAGTTAACTTGCTCTAAGTTTAATTCTGTGCAATGTCAAGTTGTTTAACGGGTTTGGGATCTAATCCTAACTTTGTACAGAAATGTTACTGTCTAGGTATCTGCTACTATACAGTGCACTGCTAATCAATGCTGTGCATGTGGGCAGCTCCACACAAACTTGACTGATTTATGGCAGAGGGAAAAAGCTTAAAACGGACTCCTCTGCCCTCTATCAAATAGAAGACCACACTTTAAGCTCCCTGGAGTGTTTCCTAACTCAGAGAGACCAGGAAAACACCTTCTGCCACAATATGGATGCTCCTGGAATCTGTTAATGTAAAAGGACAGCAAAAGTAGCTCTCAAGCACAGATTAAACAGCAAATAACTACCAAACAACTAATTTGCCTTTCTGGAATGCAATTTGGAGACAGACAGAAAAGCCAATAATCAGAGACATTTTTTATTTTTGCCACAAAATTAAATAAATGCTATAAAATGCTCAAAAACAGTAGCAATCACTGTATAAAACAAGTACAAGTGCAGTAAATCAAGAAAATATTGGTGTCTTAGACTTTTTTAATCTTTATAAAGTAACTTGCTGAAATCAGTACAATGTACTGTATCTGTTACTATCACTACTACAATATTATCTTTGAAGTTAATTTCATTGTTAATTATATATTTTTAGCTTTTTCTATTTTCATGTATAAAATGAATTATCTGTCTTTCAGTGGCAGAAGTGATGTTTAGGATTCATTAGTCTGATCTGAACAGTGGTGCATTAGTCAGTATGAAGTGACATATTTCAAATATTATCCCATTCTTTTACTTAATCAGAACTGTTTTTCTGGTATTATTTACTCTTCACTACTAAATTCAGCTTTCACTGGGGGGTGGTCTTTGTTCTCAACACACTAGTTCATTAAATATTTATCCAAACTGGCAGTGAGGAAGTGAAGGCGAAGTAGGCTCCTTCTGAGATGGCATGACACCCTGCATGTTCATAGAATCATAGGATCAATAGCAGGTTACTAGACTAATGGCACCAGGGCCCTTACAAGCCTAGCCAAATTCAACTCGTGTTTCCAAGGATGTCTGGTTCAAGCAGACACTAAAATCAGCACCTATTGCTCCTGTCCAAGAGGGACACAGGTGGAAACCCTGGGATGAATTTCTGGTTACCCATTCAGTCATCCAAATTACGCTTAAATAGGGCCAATGAGGGGCTTTGTTTAACATGAATAAGAAGCCTGTTCCAAAGGTGGGGCAACCTCTGTGAGACAAATCTGTCTCTCCAGCAAGTTCTGTTGATGTCACACACCAGGTTAAGGTCCTTTGAGTGAGTGACCCATATGCCATTTGACTTGTGAATGTGTAGCATTTCCACTAAAGCTGTGTCAGAGATTGCTCTAAAAGCAAGGCACAGGTCACCTCTGAGCAGTCTGTATGACAGAGTAAAGTGACAATGATTTCAGTCTATCCACATAAGACAGGTCTTGAACACCCTGAATTTTCTTTGTAAGGAACCGTTGTGGTCTCTTCAATTGTTGCAGGTGTTTGGAAAGGAACATACCAAAGGGAGTGTTGTACTCTATTATTGGCCTGATGAGGGAAGCGCACGGGGGGGGGGGGGTTATAACCTCATTTTTTTCTGGAGACAATGCCCTTACTTATGAGATAAGCAATGTAAAATGGCCTTACCACTGTGGAGACATGGTGATTGAAGTTAAGGTTGTTGTCGACCTGTGTGCCCAGTTCTGTCACAACTGACTGTGTTCTTAGGGTATTGCTATTGATATGGGAGTTTGCAGGAACATAATACTTGCCAAAGGGATGATGATATTTTTTTTTGCATTAAGTTTAAGACCATGATTTTGGCACTAGTCATTAGTCTACATAAGACCTTCTTGCAGGATGCTCACATCACTAGGGGTTTCAATGATCTCTGCAGGTTTGCAGTCATCAGCAAACTTTCTCAGCCACAGTCCTTTGGTTTTAGTCTGTACTTTGGAGAAGTAGATTCCGAACAGTAGGGGCTTCAGAACCAATCCCTGTGGAACACCACTGGTTACAGGTCTGCTGGAGGAGATAGAGTCTCCTATTTTCACTGTATGAGTTCTATGAGTGAGCCAGTTTGCAACCCACATGACACTATATGGGTTGATACTCATCTGGGTGAGTTTATCAATGATGTCTGAGTGGAAGATTGTGTCACAGTGATGTGGTACGTAAACAAACGGGGGGGGGGGGGCAGGCAGAATCTTATCTTCTTTGCCAGTTACCACTCCTACTGTGAGATCTTGGTGTCCAGTATCAAGTGACTCTTCAGGCAGTTTACATTCTCTCAGGTCAAAACATTGTGGCAGACACTCTGAGCAGGTCCTTAACTCAATACCATGAATGGATGCTTCACAGGGATGTGTTTCTGAACATTGCCCATCAGTACGGTACTCCTCAAATAGATTTATTTGCCTCCCCTTTGAATGGACTACTACTTCTATTTTGCACCAGAGTCCCATGTCCTCTGGCCTGGAAGGTAGATGCCCTCTCTTTTTCTTGGATGGGGTTGTTTCTTTATGCCTTTCCTCCCCTTCCTCTCATACCAAAAGTCCTGTTCAAGATAGAACTGGATGCTCCCAAAATCTTGTTAGTTTGGCCCAGACAGCATTGTTTCCCTCTTCTGCATTTAGCCAAGGGTAGTCATCACAATTCACCTCACAAGGTGGGACCTACTCACACAAGATGGGATCTTTCATCCATCCCCACCTGTCCACTCTTTAACTGACACTGTGGGTGATAGGGTCTTGATTCCTCATAGACACATTTTTTCTGAGGAAGTGCTGCAGGTCCTGCAGTAGGCCAGGAAACCTACTACTAGGAAATCCTACTTATCCAAATGGAAGAAGTTTTCTTTTTGGTGTCTTTTTCATAACCTGGATCCACTTTCTGTGGATGTTCCTTTGCCTCTCTCTTATCTGAGTGAATTGCTCAGTGCTGGATTGGCTTATTCTTCTGTTTGGCCCACTTAATCAGCTGTCACTGCTAGTCTGCCTTTATCTCCTCCTTTGGCTTCTAGATTTGAGGCTAAACAATTCCTAAAAGATGCCCTTCATATCAGGTCTCCCAGAAAGCCTGTTCCTCCTCCCTAAGATTTTAATTTTGTTTTGGAAGAATTGACTCAGGCTCCATTTGAGCCTGCAGCTTCAGCTTCCTTGCAACATTGTTTTTGGAAGACTGTAGTTTTGTTAGCCCTTACTTCTGCCAAATAGGTGTCTGAGCTTCAAGCCCTTATGGCTTGTCCTCTTTTTTGGTGTTTCATAAGGACAGGGTGTCCTTGCATCCTAATCCTTCTTTTATGCCCAAGGTGGTGAATCAGCTGTCCCTTAATTGATCTATTTATTTGCTCACTTTTTTCCTTTCCCCACAATCTACCAATGAGAAGGTATTGCACGTTTGATGTGCATATACAACTCAGATTTTATTTGGATAAGACTAAGATTATTAGGAAATCTGATCAGCTCTTTCTTTCCTTTCATCCTAGGACCTTGGGATTAACGGTATCTAAGGAAACTATTTCTTCTTGGATCTCAAAAGCTGTTTATTTTTTTATTTTTTTGCATGTTTTTCATGGTAAGTGCCTTCCTTGTTCTGCTAAGGCTCATTCTACTAGGGCTGTGGAGACTTCTGGTGCTTTTTTAAGGGTTTGGATACTAACTTTATCCTTGAGGCAGCTACATGGACTTCTGTGTATACATTTACCAAGCACTACAAGTTGGATGGAATCACCAGAGCTAGAGCTGGTTTTGCTAGGGCCATCCTTCTTGGTTTCCTAGAGGACTCTGCTGGTCCTTCCTCCTCCCCCTCTTCTTCCTGACCTTTGGCACTCTCCCTAGTGTAATGAATACTGCAACAGTGAATTGGAAGGATATAATACAGTTATGTAAAATCCTAGCATAACAGTAGATGTCCTTCTCTTCAATGTTGCAATATTCACTGCCTTCTTCCTCCCCCAGGTCCATTAGCCTTCTGGATGTACTGGTTACCATTTTCTTTTCCTTGAACTGGCGTTCCTACTTGGGTTGTCAGTTCTGAGAATGGTACATCTGGATGTCACCTTTATACCCTACACTACGCAAGGAGCATACGTGTGATGTAGAGCGTACCTTAAAGCAACCTACAGGCTTTGGTATACTGGCTGGATGTCAGGCTGCCCTTGGCAGGGGATCCCTAATGTTATGACTTCTACAACAGTGAAGAGAAGGACTTCTGCCATTATGATAAGATTTTACACGACTGTACTTTCTTGTCTGTTTTAGATTTGCCTAAAGAGTTATTTTTGCTGTGGTAATTGTAGTTCACTGTTGCTGAACAGAGTCAGTGAAATAGTGAAATGTGATGGCAAGTGTACAAGTATCATATAATACAGTACAATAAGGTGCATGCATTTACTGTGCAGCAAGTGTGACAGCACATTACATACAGAAGGATAATAAACTACAAGATGTGTATGTGTGCAGTGTTCCAAGATTCATACCAACACATTATGGTGATGACAGAGTAAGGTAATACAGTACAGGTTAGATACATCATTTTAGATTATGCTGACATGGATGGGAACATGTACAACCAAAGAAAATGCTAATATAATAACTAGGTGCATGTTTGTACAGTACTCCAACTTTATGAAAAAACAGTACAGAAACTCATTAAGGTAACTCAGCAGAGGGTGTGCAATTCATGCAGTACTCCAACATGCATGAATCTATAATGTTGTTGTTTGTCTTTCGGTTTTTCCTGGTTAGGGGTCACCACAGCGGAACTCCGGTCCGCTAATGATTGGCAGTTGGTTTTTATGGTGTTGAGTTGCCTGCCTGACGGCCAGCCTTCAACGAATGCATGCCCATTCAATGCATGTCTTTCGAACGCCCACTCAACCACGGGGAGGACATGCAGACTCCACACAGAAGGCACTCCCAACCCAAGCCGAGAATCGAACGAGAGAACCTCTTGCTGTGAGGCAACAACGCTACCACTGCATCTATAATACAATAATAAAAGTTGGATAATACAACGCTGTAAGCTATGATTTTACAATATCCCAAACATCATGAGCACACAGTATAGTAAATAAAAGTAGGATAATATTTCACCTGTAGCAATCAGTCTAACTCTAGCAAACTAGCTCACAGACAGAACAGGGGGTTAGTGTTGCAGGCACACACTCATCTATAAAAGAGACGGTCACCTGTGGTGTCCCCCTGGGATCAGTCCTGGGACTACCCCTCATTGGTATATACTTCTCTGATTTTAAAAAAGAAACTAAAGGCCTGTAGCTTATGAAGTTTGCTGATGTCTGTAAATTTGGCAAGGTCATAACTTCCCCAAATGACCTATGTAGTTTCCAGGGGAGCCCGACTCATGCTAATAAGTGATGCTTGGACCACAACCTCCAACTGAATACCAAGAAGTGGAGTATTGTGTTGTTAAACAAACCTGGCACCCCTGCTCCTATCATACAGGTGACACACCCCTAAAAGCTAACATATTAATTTGGGATTTGGGCACCTTCATACTATCTTTTGACTACCATGTGAGCACTTTGTTAAGAAATCCTTTTGTACAGAAAGACTAATCACCAGGGGCATACCTTCTACAACCAAGGAAGTCATTATCCTATACTGCTTAACCCTTATCAGGCCAATAATAGAATATAATGCCCCCTTTAGTATTTACTTGGTTAGGCATAGGGCCCGGCTCAACAGACTGCAACATTTGTCTACCAAAAAAAATCAAGGGGATGTCCTTTTTTAGTTACTCTGTCCACCATAAAGTGCTCTCACTTTTTTCCATTTCCTGCCAAATATTGAGAAAAGATCTCTGTCTTGCCTACAGACTCTCAAAAGATGAATTGAGAACCTTCTATATATCCTCAAAATTAATACCACCCTAAACACCTGCTCAAGAGACCTAAACTTTCATCAAAGCATGACTAGACCCTGTTGTTTGGATAAGTATTTTTCAATGACAATACCACTTTTATGGAAGTGACTCCTCTTAGAGGTTAAGAAGAGTATCTCCACAGCTCTTTTCAATCATGATCTGGATGACTGGATAGGGAATTGTAAGTACAAGTCTGGTTTGATTCTTCTAGCCCTTATGGAAAAGGAATGGAAATAGATTGTCTGGCACCATTTCACGTCTTGGTAAATGGATAAAACCAATGACTAGGCTACATATGGTCCAGTAGATCGAGAGCCTTGTATGAACACGTGAACCTAATAGCACTAGGCCTGTAGGTCACATTGATTATATGTGGTTAGTGTTGTTCACACAGCAACAGAACTAGGCATACTAGCTTGCCTGACAGGCCCAATGGTGACAGTTGTTAGCATGCAATGGTCTTATTTCTCACCTTTTTAAACAAGCCATTTGTATAACACTTGTTGCTGTGAACAGATTCACTGGAGACCTCTGGTTAATGTGCTGCATATGTACTTGTTTATGCACACACAAAACATCAGTGGAGATTGCTTTGTGCCACTGATGGCCTGGGCCTGACACTGACAGTGTGTGCATTTTTTATGTGGATTCTCTTCCTTTGTATTGAAAAATTAGCAGAAAGTAATGTGGAATGCTGCAATTTGATAAGGTGCTGTTAAGTGTTCAAAGATTCATAACAAAGGGGGGAATGTGGATGCATAGTTTGTTAGTTGAAATCTTCAAAATAAGCACATGAGACTGTTGGGACAAGTAAATCTAGAAGCCTGGTGAACTGGTAAAATATACTGCAACTGTGTCCTTCTAGTTCCTTCGACTTTTGTCACTGAAAAGAAAGCTGCTGTCAGTGTTTGTCAATCATTTCTTTACTCGGGCAAAAGTGCATGTCAACAACAAGTTTATAGTCTCACTGCTTTCTATAAACTTGATCAGTCTTGTATCATGTTGTCTTGAAAATAATGCAAAGGACTAAAGCCTTGAGTCGTTGGTGAGCTGCTTTCTCTGCACAGGGTGCAGGATTTGATTCATTTCACCTTCACTTGCTTAATATTTATTGTAAAACAAATCATTTAGCCAGACAGCATTTCCTTGGTGCTCAGTTTGTCCACTGGGCTTACTGGTCAAAATATATATATATGTTTTTAATTTTACCTATTTATATCCTTATATTCATCCAGGTGAATGTACTGGCATTATTTAAAGGGAAGAAAAAGTTTGTTCTAAAAACAATGTGGCTTTTAATTTATAAATATGTTGTATTAGCTACTGATATTTATGGACATTTTAAGGCTGACTACATTTTGTAGATGTATTGACCCTTGTGTCAGTATGATCCAGACAGAGAGTCTAAAAGAAAATAGATCATTCATAGTCTCTCTAGAAAGGTGTAGATCCCCACTCCCCACCCCATCCCCAGAAGGCAGCGTGATAGAAAGAGAAGAGACAGCATTTGAAGTCTGAGTAAACTAGGTAGTCTAGCCAGTCTATTAATGAAAAATATTTGAAATCTCTCCAGCCAAACCAGATGTTTGGCTATGATCCTGCAGAAAGAGGAATTACCTATAACTTGTTGAAGGAGTCAAGTATGGAGCATTGTAACAATGGCCATTCAGGTAAGGCTTGTACAGCAATAATCACCACTGTTTTATCTGTAACTTGTTGATGATTACCACAAATATAAAGCTGAGATAGAAAAGGGGGCCATCAGGATTAACTTTATACAATAGAAGCATTTAAAAATATTTCTTACATTTTAATAGCTGCAGTGTATACAGAATTCATTGAATATATAGTGTATATTTGCTGTTCATACATGAAGCATCACTGAGGTATTTACCAACTTGTGTGAATTCACTTACACAAGTAAAGTTTATATCAGAAGGGCATTTTTAGGTTATAGTGTTTTCCACTGTTCCATAATTTGATTTTAAGACTATTTTATTCAGGTTTTATCTTCTTCTTCTTCTTTCGGCTTTTCCCGGTTAGGGGTCGCCACAGCGGATCACCTGTCCGCTCATGATTGGCAGTGGGGTTTTACAGTGTCGAGTTGCCAGCCCAGCGCCCAACCTTCCACAGAAGGCACACACACACACACACACACTCACACCTAGGGCCAATTTAGAGTGTCCAAACCACCTGCAGCATAAGTTCATAGGTAGGTACTAGGCTATCGGCCCTAGGGCCCATACAAGCCTAGCCAAAAAATGTACCCTGGCTTTCGCCACCCAAGAAAATTATTTTCCTGTGCCCCTGTCAAACAGAGCCACAGAAGTGATCCCCGGGGTGAATTTCCCATTTCCCATCCAATCATCAAGATTTTTCTTGAAGAGTGCTAATGAGGAGCTCTGTTTGACATAGATAGGTAGTCTGTTCCAGAGTATGGGAAGTCTCTGGGACAGGAATCTATCCCTCCAGCATGTTCTGTTTATTGTGGTGACAAAGTTTAGGTCCCTAGAGTGTGTAGCTTGGAGGGATTGGGATTTCTTTAAGTGGAGCATGTCCAACATCTCTGGGTTTGACATAGCTTTGTATGTTAAAATTCAAAAAACCAAGAAGTAACTGCAAACTTAAAGAGACCAGTAATCACCTGAGAGAAGCAGTCCAAATAGTACAAAACAAGAAGATGGTCTCTCCACGATGTATCAAGTAAAAACGTAGTATTTCAAGAACTCCAAATAATCCAGTAGGTCATGTAGAAAGAATAAAAACTTTTTTATTTTAGACAAGTGGGAAGATGAGCGCTTTCGCGTGGATACAACCACGCTTCTTCAGATAACATTTACACCCACAGGCAAACATTAAATAGCAAAGTAATGAACATGCCATTAACTACTTAATGAAACCAATTAACAGTTAAAGGTATATCTGCTAAGAGACCTTAAAAACAAAATTGGAAAGACACAAAGAAAATATATGCATTGTGTATATGCTTTAAAAATATGTTTTAAAAATGTCAAAGCTCACAAAACTTGGAATTGAATATGTTAAAACTCACAAAACTTACAAAACTTAACATTAAACATGTTAGAAAATATATACGCTTGTAAGCTCTATATAAGGAAGTATGTATAGAAATGCGTATAAAATGCGCATAAAAAATGCGTATAAAATGCGTATAAAAGATATGTATATATATGTAGTAAGTGAAACCACTAAGTATACGCTAAACTTGATATAAGATAAGAAAAATATGAAAAATATGAGAAATATGTACATGTGAACTAATATGACTATTTTGATAACCTAACTAATAATCTAAATATGGCTTAACATAGCTTAACCATGACCTAATCCATCATAATAGTAGGATAAAACCTATAACAAAGAGTCCTGAAGAAAGCCATAAAAAAAAAAAAAAAAATATATATATATATATATATATATATATATATATAAAGTATGGAAAATATATACATATACTTATATATGGATACACAGTGGAACAAATGTATATGAATAATTCTTATTGTTTAATAAATTTATATGTATATATTAAAACCTAAAAACTTCTGAAGTATGCTAAATATGCCTAAATATCTGAAATATAAGTAAATAAGCAAATAATGAATATTGTCAAGTTAGCGTTTCCTACCATCTAAGATAGGTTTTATGGAAACTGAGGTATTTAAACCAGGATGACTTTGTGCATTAAATCTTAGGATCCACTTTAACTCAGCTGTGGCAAGACGATTACCCATATCACCACCCCTTAAATTCATCGGGATTATCTCTAGGACTCTAAAGTGAAAACCATGATCTGTTTGTTCTTTAATATGTAACGCCAAAGCATTAGTATCAGTAGATCTTTTTATTTCATAAAGATGATCATAAATTCTATCAGATAGCCTTCTTTTAGTGAGGCCTATATAGAATGCAGTGCATTTTACACAAGTGGCCAAGTATACCAAATTCTTTGAAGAGCATGTAGCAAAAAACCTCAGGTAAAATGCAAAATTCAAGGTGGGGTGAATAAAGGGTTGAATAGTACATATATAGGAGCATCTATTACAATTTCTGCAGGGAAAAGTCCCTAGTCTTTGATTAACATAATTACTCGTCATATGGTGGTCCTTACAGAGAATTTGTTTAAGATTTGCACAATTTTTATATAAAAAACTAGGGTATTTCCCTACCAAGCGTACCACTGACTCATCAGTAGTTAGAATATTCCAATTTTTTCATATTATTTGCTCTAAACCTCTCACATCACTTGTGTATCTAATAACATAGCAAAGTTTCCTAACTTTATTTAGTGTATTAGTGTTCTTAAACCCTAGTTGTGTTACATGGTTATTAGACCCTATTGCATAACTATCTGTCTCTGAGGTGCCCAAGATATTTTGTTTGATGTTCTTAACAAGATTACTATTATACCCTCTATTTATAAAAAGGGTTTCTAACTTCTCTGCCTCCATCATTAATGAATCATCAGACTGGCATAGCCTAGTAATTCTGATGAATTGACTCCTTGATGATGCCTGGAAATGTATGCCTTGGATGCATACTATCATATTTGAGTAATGTATTAGCCCAAATAGGTTTCCTGTATAAAGATGAAGTAACTGCTCCCTGTTCTGTAATTGTAAGTGAGACATCAAGAAAATTGATATTATTCTGAGAGGCATCCATGGTAAATCTCAAATATGAGGAGGTAGATTCCAGAAATTCCAGGAACTGTTCAAATTCTGATTTGGTGCCCTCCCATATAACCAGGACATCATCAACAAAACGCTTATAGAATTTAACACTCTTAAAGGTAGGATGATTAAATAAGAACTTTCTTTCCCAATTTAGGACCACTAAGTTTGCATACGTATTCGCACAGGGGGTGCCCATGGCTACCCCCCATGTCTGTAAATAGATCTTATCATTAAACATAAATATATTATTGCTGAGTACCAAGTCTAATAGTTGACAGGTTAGAATTATTTTATCTCCATTAAATGAAGTATCACCAGCAAGCAACTCCCTAATGGCTTCTAAACCAATGTCATTGGGAATAGACGTGAACAGATTTTTTACGTCTAGAGTCACCAATAAATATTTATTGTTTATAAGGTTAAGGCTTATATCATTCAAACTCTCCAATATCTGGTAGGTGTCTTTCAAGATCGATGGAACAGCATCTACCACAGGTCTAAGAAGTCGTTCAATAAGTGTAGAAATAGTGGCAGTAACCCAGTTGCTCCCTGATACTATGGGGCATAAGGGTATGGGTACAACATTTTTATGAATTTTAGGCAGTGGCGGCTGGTGACTTCAAATCAAAGGGGGGCTGCAGGAGACAGCTGGATGGGTGTGGCCAACAAGATGGGGTGTGGCCAGCAAGATGGGGTGTGGCCAACAAGATGGGGCGTGGCCAACAAGACGGGGTGGCTATGGTGCAATGGGATCAATGCTTCACATACTTATTTACATGAAATAAATGCTCAGTCAGTATGGCTCATGCTGAACAGTCTACACAGCACACATTGTTACATAAACACATTGCTTTGAACACTTACCTCTGCGGTATACTGCAAACAGTACTTCATACTCCGTTGCTAGCATTCTCTCTTTCACTATGCTCAAAACCACAAAAACTGGTATTTTAAATACACTGCTTCCCTGTTTGCCAACAAGCTATCACTATGAGAGTCCAACCCAAAACAAAAATGAAGTGTAGAAGAAAACAATATTTCAATGCCTTGGCTACATGACAGCTTACTTAATATCTAGATGGGAATCAAAGGCTGTGATGCATAAAAAAAATAATTACTGGAATGCCAGTAAAAAAAATAAAGTATAAAAAAACAAGCAGCCAACAAAATCCTTTTTCAGAATACACAAAATCAACAGTATAAAATGACAGAAAACCAGAACATTCTGCAAAACAAAGGACAGATTAAAAGACATGACTGTACTTGTGTCTACCTTGGATACTCTAAGTGCTCCTTGCCTGGACACATCTAAAGTCACTACATGGGGTACAAGTTACAACAAGTATGTCGCAATTTGAAACGTCTCCAGCTGATGGCCCTGAGCCCTGACACATTTCATATACTCTCAACCTCAGAGCAAGAAATCTGGATAAGGCCATAAATAAAAGTAGGACAAAGGTCCAAAAATAGACAATTTTAAATGCTGCTCTTACAAACTTAGAAAGAGCAGTAGGTCTTGCATCAGTATGACTTTTCTGTAGGGTATGAAATCTGAAACTCAAAAATACCTGTCAGTGAACCTAAGAATATTGCAGAAATGCTCATCACTGTTGCTTAGTTTTCCAACTTGTAAACACAGCATTTATACCTACTCTGTCTGTGCATATCAGGTATCCAATGTACTCCATCTTACTTCTCACAAATACACAAGTCCTGCCAAACCACAGAGTGATGGTTTAAAGTGAGCAAATGACAAGAGTTATTCACCCTGGCAACCATAATCCCCATCCATAAGTTGCAGTCTGACATCTGATGGCTATATAATATTATTTCATAGCCACAATCCACTCAAACAATTGACCACACGTTTCCAGGTTGTGCCATGCAAATTACAAAGCTAGAAACATTGCCAAAATATCTGGTTTACCACTGCCAGCATAATTTTAAATAATAATACATATCTTATTACACTATTCCTGTCATCTCAGCTGTCCTCACAAATCAAATAGACAATATCTGGTTGATGACTGCTAGCATCATTGCAAGGATAATAGCAAAATCTGTCTTTCCACATCATTCCATTCATCTCAACATACACTAGTCTGGGAGCTGTGCATCCACAAGGTTAATGACACAATCTAGCAATTGGTTATGTTTTAAAAAGGAGTTTTTACAGTATTTGTGACCAAAAAGAAAAGTTAACTGCCGTGGTTCCACTTTCTTCATCTGCATCCTGCCTTTGCTCCCCACAAAATGTGATTCATGAAAACTGACTGACATTAACTCATATGAAAAATGCCTGCCAGTAAGAAACAGTACATTTGTTTAAAACACAGTATGGAGAAGATTATATGTCAAAAGGAAAACAACTTTTTCTATTTTTTTTTTTAATGAGAGTGAGTTTACTACATAGTTCTCAACCTTTCATCTCCAAAATGAGGAACAGTCACCTTCATAATGTGGAACAAATGGGCAAAATGTGGAACACATACACTAATGTGACTTACTAACAACTTCAGCTAGGAAGGTCATAGGATGGTTAAAATATGCTGGTTTTAACTTATAAAGAAGATCCTTTAATGAATTAATATGATTAATTTCTATTTGCCATGGATTTCACTTAAAAAAATTCTCACTGAATGTGTGACACTCTGACAGACTGTTTCAATGTGGAACTGCGAGGAACATGAACTTTTTAAGACCCCAAATGAGGTATAATCCTCATAATGAGGTACACTTGAGAGGTATGAAGTTTACTACGCTGTTTTAAACAAAAAATAACGCTTTCTCGTGGGTTTACAATAAATTGCGTTTCAAAGACTTCACAATGGCTGTGCAGCGTTTTTAGTGTTAAATTCTACCAGTTGCTTAGTTATACAACAACACAAAGATGCTTAACATGTACATACAGCACAGACCGTTTTATGACAAAGTTATTTCTGTATTTTCTTAATGTACTACAAACTTTTAATTTTGTTTTGAACTTTCTGAAAGTCAATAATTTTGGCTCAATGTTTAGCTGTTTGACCTTCTCATCTATCAATAATGTGAACTAGATGTGTATAAAGTATGGCTGTTTCAGTGCAATGTGGCATGAATTGTAGCCAAGTTACTTGCAAATGTAGCCTTGAACAACTTTAATTAACATTAAGAAATCCTCCAGGAATATCTAACTCTGAATTTGTTTGAATTACAATCTTATAATCTTACATTTAATCAATTTTAGCAATGTCCACATAGACACAATAAAAAAGAAAGGCAATCTGCTCAGCTTATTGACATATCATGCCTTTTTATCCCAGTCTGGAAATTACACACACACACACACACACACACACACACACAACTTCGTAGCGAAGGATTACCATGTGATCTCCTTTTAAAATATTCTATAGCATACTTGTCTAAAATGTAGTTCTAGTGCAGACTCTGTACAGGCTCCTTGAATCATCCAGGTAAAGGATCTACAAAAAGTATCCAACATACATGGTACACCATGCCCATCAACCAAATGACAAATAGACTCATCAATAACTTTCAAAAGCATGTGTACGCCTTGTACTTATTTCACAGTAAAACTGCCCTAGCAACACCAGCCAGCCAGGATATAAACAAACAGGTATGTGACAAAACAAACATTACAGGTAATATTAGCTCTGCAACCAACAGTGCAGCCATAACAGAGAAGGTAAATATTTAACAAGCGTGTCCATTTCCATCAATTGGGGCTCAGGCATGTTTTATGGGTACATACCTCTTAAAATGGAGCCTATTTGGCACAGGAATAGGGATTGTCCTATCTGCAGTCTGTGTGACTTCATAGCTGACTATGTCCTTTAGGATGCCTAGAGTTTCCTGTCTAAAAACCTATCCCTTTCTAACAACAAACAGTGAAAATTAAAGGTAAAACAACAAAATATAAATCAAAGGGGTAATTGGCAAGGCTTAAAATGGCCCCAGAGGACAGTTAACCTAGTACTAATCTATGAAAAAGTAAATTTTATTGTCCAGAAGCTATCCCTTCCTTCCCATAAAGGGTGAAAAACAGTGGTAAGAAATAAAATAAACATTTACATAAAACTTCTTACTTAGACTAGGCAACTTCACAGTAAAGCACAAGGCTGGTTTGAGTCACAGGTTACAGAAATAAAAAATCCTTCAGTTAAATTAGGTTGTCCATCTAAATTCAACTTCTGCCAATTATCTTTATGAGCTGTACTGGCAAACTCTTTGAGGCATAACCTTACATCCCCCGACCCCCACATAGCATTACATTTGGATATATAATATAAGGATGATGATATATCCTGCTACTGAAATGGCATTGAATACAGTTTTGCAGAACTGGTTCCTTTCACAGCAATTTGAACTAGGTATATTTTACAGTGGAACCTCCTCCCTTCTGCATCTCTGCAAACTTCACTGTTAGGACAACTTCTGCAAAGAATGCAGATTAGCCATTTTCTCTACCCTGAAGATGTATGACTTAGATTTGTAAAATAAAGGTATTGTGATTATGTGAGTGCATTATGGTGCGGTGTGCAGGGAAACATGCCCCCCCCCCCAACAAATAGCGCTGAGGGACTGATTAGGACACTATTTTTTGATCTGTTAATCTGGGACAACAGCAATCATTTTCATAAAATGGTATTCACCTACAAAGTGTGCATCAGTTAAGGCATTCTTGATATCACTGAGTAGAGCTTTCAGACTTAACATTTCAATCAGAGTACCTTTCTGCATTTTGCACTATCTTTCTCTGCAGTGATAACTGGTCATGAAGGTATTATATTTATTTCTTACAAAAAGAAACAGTGAGTGAGTGGAAGAAAAACTATTTTAAAACAAAACCTGAGCACAAGATAAACTAGACAACAAAAGACATCTTAGACAGGAATACAAAGATTTTAAGCCATCATCACATCCTGCACTCAATCTGTCATCACTAGGCTGGCAGCAGATGAACAGGATCCAGAATAATACGATGGCCACACATTATTTAAAACATAAGCAACAAATTACTAACTGTGATATACAAACCCTTATTGTGTACTTTCCTGCTGTTCTAAAAACGTATATGAGGTAATAAAACGGCTAAATACAACATGCAGACTTCAGTGTTATCTTGTGCGGATTTTTCCAGCTGCTCATCGCATTTAATCCACATACAATTGTAGTATAATGCAAATAGAAATAGCCTAGGATTAAATTTTTTAAATATTATGCACATAATGGTACTATGATGAGATCTGCTCTATGATTCAACAGCTACCTCAACCAGATAACGCAGTCTTTTAAAGGACAAAATACCATATCAGCTCAAATTGCTGTCACAGCAGGTATTCCAACAAGGCTAATATATTTTACCCATTACTGTTCAACATATTCAGCAATGATATGTACAAAGTCACACTAATATCCACTTTAGCACAATATGCAAACTGGACAGTCTTAATCTGCAAAACCATCTCTATTCAGGAGCTTCCCATATGTAACCTGCAAACTTTCAAGTAATAGAAGACAGTGGCTAGTAAATTTCCATCTGCTGTTAAATGTGAACAAAACCATGCTCATACTATTCACCAATAAATCTACAAAAAGACAAAGCCTACACTTCTCCATTAAATCATTCAGGAATACACCAAAAGAAACAGTAGATCATATCAAAGTATTGGGGGAGTGCATCTCTGCTGAGCATTCCACCACAAATAAATGAAGTGAAGTAGTTCATGAACCAAGTAAGAGAGTGAGTCCCTCATAATTTAATTTATATTTACTTACTTAATTCTGCAGCACCCTGTACTTTCTTTCTGGATCTTCTTCACTGTTCACTCCAAACGATAACCCGATAATCCCTCCAAATAGAATAGAAATGAAAAAAAAAAATACAATGATGATCACAAACAAGACAATTGCCAAAAAAAGAAAGCTCGTTTCCTAATGGGATCCTAAACTGAACTGACTGATTCTCACTCTCTTCCCAGCTCATAAAGCCCGGGAAGAGAGTGACAACCAATCAGCAGCATTTAGGCTTTAGCAAAGCAGGCACGTCATGACTGACGTGCCTGCGGACGTCGCAGTCCGAGCCCCTTCCAAGTCTATGCGGTTTGGAACCGCTGCTGCATAGACTTCTGGGCATCACAATGATGCCTTATGTGCTCCTCCGGGCTGCAAAGAAAAAAAAAAAAAAAAAAAAGCAAGCTGTTTACAATACTGAGTCGCGGACTCAAAATTTAAAGTAAAAAAAGAGATTTCTTTTTTTTTTTTTTTTTTTAATTTAATGATTAAATTAAAACATAGACAAGACCAAAAACAACTGAGGGGGCTGCAGTCCGGCAGTCCGATGCCACGAGCCGCCCCTGATTTTAGGCAGGCCTTTTATAGCTGGGATAAGTGGAAACTCTATGTATAAATAATCATACAGATCAGGACTGATTTGTCTGCACATAAGTAGATCATACAGTGCTTCATGCACATTAGCAATAATCTTGTTTACTTCATTTGAGGAAATAGTTCTGTAGGTGACAGAATCTGGAAGCATATCTAACATAAGTGAAGAGTAGTCAGATGTATTTAATATTACTATTCCGCCTCCTTTATCTGCAGGTTTAAAAGTTATATCAGTTAAACTTTTAAGTTTGGCTAAGGATTTGAATTCATCAGATGTTAAATTTACAAATGCTATTCTCTTGGTATGATTAGAGAACAAAGAATAAAAATCCCTTTCACATGCCTTTTGAAAGCACTCTACGCTAAAAGGTGGCGTAGGAGAAAAACTACTTTTGCGCTTTAAAAGGAGCGGATTGGTCTCAATAAAATTACCAGCTTCAGAAACTGTAAAGTCTTTAAAAAACATTTTTAAAGAAATGTTTCTACAAAAAAGCCGTAAGTCACATAAGGTATCTGTCAGATTACTACATTGTGCAGGAATGAAGCTTAAACCTTTATTAATCAAACTCACGTCAGATAAGTCCAGAAGATAAGTAGACAAATTAACAAACAAATCAGTCACATTTTCTGTTTTCTTGGTTGTCCGTACCTCTCTCCGGAGAATTTCCGTTTCCTTGGCCCTCTGCTGTGCGAACGTCCCCTGCTGTAAAACTGTTGTTTTACTGGATAAGGTAAAAAACGGTTGGAATCATTAACAGTCTTAGGTCTAGCTCCTAGTGAAACTTCACTCGGTATATTAAGTAACGCCAACTGGTTGGGAGGAGGTGTATCAGAGACACCATTAAAATTGGAGACGCCATTGTTCAGTGATGCAGGTAGTATTGTCCCTGTTGTATTAGAGGAAGGCATAGTGGAACTAGCAGCAGTCGGAGACGAATGACTGACGTCATCTGGTACAGGTTCCGATGATGCGGAATTATGCTGACGAGCCCCTGTGGTACTACCTCTTGGCCAAACAAAGACTTGCCTTGTTAAAAAGTCATTGTAATCACGTTGTAGTTTCCTGAGTTTAGTCTGTCTAAGTTTGTCACTAAAAGAATTCACTTGCGTGAAAATGTCTTGTATTTTGTTTTTGCAATACGCAGATTTAAAGCGTTCAGTCAGGTTTTTATGATTAGAGTCTATTTTAGTACGAAGGTCTGTTTCCAAGGGTGAAAAATATTCAATTAGGAGTCTCATATAGTTGAACCCCAATTCTATATTGAGATCCTGCCACTTTTTTAAGAGGTTCGGGTGGCTATCTCCATATGAAGGCATGCAAAATACACGCATGCCTCTTGGAACAATACGGAAGTGTAATGAGGCTTCAAGGTGCTGCCTTTGCCAAGCATATCTTTGCAGCAAATATAATTTATCTTCAAACTCTTTAGCCATTCTATGGAATTCTCCTATATCTTCGTCAGCGGTAGGTAAAGGTGTATTATTGATGGAACCACCAAGTTCCAGAGCCAATAAAGGGTTCGAAATACAGTGTAAAAGTCCATTAGGTATAGACATATTGTCCCTCGACTCCGGACGGTAATCAAGTTCAACATTAAGAGACTCCATCGTGTAGAGCAGTTACAACACAGAGCAACAAAATTCAAAAAACCAAGAAGTAACTGCAAACTTAAAGAGACCAGTAATCACCTGAGAGAAGCAGTCCAAATAGTACAAAACAAGAAGATGGTCTCTCCACGATGTATCAAGTAAAGTATTTCAAGAACTCCAAATAATCCAGTAGGTCATGTAGAAAGAATAAAACTTTTTATTTTAGACAAGTGGGAAGATGTGGATACAACCACGCTTCTTCAGATAACATTTACATCCACAGGCAAACATTAAATAGCAAAGTAATGAACATGCCATTAACTACTTAATGAAACCAATTAACAGTTAAAGGTATATCTGCTAAGAGACCTTAAAAACAAAATTGGAAAGACACAAAGAAAATATATGCATTGTGTATATGCTTTAAAAATATGTTTTAAAAATGTCAAAGCTCACAAAACTTGGAATTTTATATGTTAAAACTCACAAAACTTAACATTAAACATGTTAGAAAATATATACGCTTGTAAGCTCTATATAAGGAAGTATGTATAGAAATGCGTATAAAATGCGCATAAAAAATGCGTATAAAATGCGTATAAAAGATATGTATATATATGTAGTAAGTGAAACCACTAAGTATACGCTAAACTTGATATAAGATAAGAAAAATATGAAAAATATGAGAAATATGTACATGTGAACTAATATGACTATTTTGATAACCTAACTAATAATCTAAATATGGCTTAACATAGCTTAACCATGACCTAACCCATCATAACATGTTTAATGTTAAGTTTTGTGAGTTTTAACATATTCAATTCCAAGTTTTGTGAGCTTTGACATTTTTAAAACATATTTTTAAAGCATATACACAATGCATATATTTTCTTTGTGTCTTTCCAATTTTGTTTTTAAGGTCTCTTAGCAGATATACCTTTAACTGTTAATTGGTTTCATTAAGTAGTTAATGGCATGTTCATTACTTTGCTATTTAATGTTTGCCTGTGGGTGTAAATGTTATCTGAAGAAGCGTGGTTGTATCCACATCTTCCGTCTAAAATAAAAGTTTTTATTCTTTCTACATGACCTACTGGATTATTTGGAGTTCTTGAAATACTACGTTTTTACTTGATACATCGTGGAGAGACCATCTTCTTGTTTTGTACTATTTGGCCAGCTTTGTATGTTAGGCAGAGATCACCCCTGAGTAGGCGATATGTGATGGAGTAAAGCTGTAGTTTTTTTAGATGGTCTGCATAGGGCATCTGTTTGAGGCCAGTAATCCTCTTTGTGAGGTATTTATATGGTCTTTCCAGTTGTTGTAGATGTCTTGTGAGGTACATACCAAAAGGGGCATTGTACTCTATAATGGGTCTAATGAGTGATGAGTAGAGGGGAACAATGACCTCTTTTTTTCTGGATGAGAATCCTTTTGTGATGAGATGAGCCACGTAGAAGGATTTCCTGACCACTGTGATTATCAAAGGAGAGACTACTGTCCACCTGTGTCCCAAGGTCTCTTATCACATTTTCAGCATTAAGTAGACTACCAGCTATGTGGTAGTTCATGGGTACAGAGTTTTTACCAAAGGGGATGACAATACACTTTTGGCATTGAGCTTCAGGCCATGGCTTTGACACCAGGTATCTGTCTCAGTGAGGCCCTTTTGTCTTTGGGAGGAAACCGGAGCACCCGGAGGAAACCCACGTGACCACAGGGAGGACATGCAGACTCCGCACAGAAGGCACCCCAGCCGAGGATTGAACCAGCGAACCTCTTGCTGTGAGGCAACAATGCTAACCACTGCACCACCGTGGCCGCCCCATTTTATTCAGGTTGTATAATGTAAATAAAACTTATTCTGGTGAGTCCTCTGCATCTCTCATCATTCCTGGCCTACAGATAGATTCAGTTAATGAACTTTTATTTTAAAATGGCATTGGAGGGTTTTTAATGACAGCTGTTTTTTGGCTGGCAACTGGTAACTTTAGTGATATTATTACAGTGTAAATTGTAACTAAGTGCAGCCAAAAAATCCTTTCAGCCAGTCAGAGTTTTGGATTTGGGAGAGATATTTTTCACTCATTATATAATAATCCCTTGTGTCACACTGAAGGCCTTTATCATCACAGACACTTGTTGGCCAAAAGGTAGGATTCTTGTTTTTGATGATTCCAAGGTCTTTATTAACAGGCTCTCTCTTAAGTGTTCTACCTCGGTACAGTAGGTGTCAAGAACCACTTGATTTCCAAATGTTGCTCTGCTATATTTGTACCATCCATACGGTGGGTCCATTTGAATACACTACGAAGCACAGATTATGCTTTTAATATATGAAGTTTTCCAAATTATTCATTTATTTAGTTATTTTTGCCTTTTTAACTGTTCCTTTTCTGCCGTATTTATTAAAACACTTGTTAGTTTTGTTACTTTACTATAAAATGCCTAAAGTTATTCATGAAAAATACTCCAGTAAATAAAATATGCTAATATTGAAGACCAGCCCATAATGTTTGCCTTGGTAGAGGTTGTATGCAGCCCTATCTGGAGATCTTGTGTTTGAAGGAGAGAGGTCAGTGTAATCATCAGCTAACTTACTGAAATAGAAGATATTATGTACCCATGCACTCTTAAAGAAGATGCCAAAGATAAGTGGACCAAGAACTGAACCTTGTAGCACTCCCCTGGCAATTTCATCTGTGAGGGACTTGACCTTCCATCTTTATGATTTAGATTCTCATAGAAAGCCAATTGCCAGTCTAGTGAGCTGTGACGTGTTGACTCTGGGAAAGAATTTGCAATTCCTTCTAATGGGATAAAAATAAAGCATTCATGAGATAAAAATAGCCCGTATACACTTATTCCTTCAACCAGGACAGCTGTAACCTCCTCAGGAAAGGTAACCATATTTTTATTTGGCATGATCATCCGCAAAGAAATCTACATTGGATAATATCCAAAACCATGAGATATTTATTTATTTATTTAATTTACATTTGTTTAACGGGAGTGTCCGACTGGGCTGATGCCCATTTTTAGCAGAGGCCCAAGGAGAAAAGCTTCAATGCAGTAAAAAATATAACAGAGATGAATGTTGACTAACGTGAAAAATACTAACATGAACGATACTAGAAACAGAGTTAACTAGGGGACCATTACTATACAATAATGTGCAGTATACATTCCAATTCAAATTAAACATAAGTTATATCAGTGTACATTCTGAATACAATTTCACACAGTACTATATACAAAATAGACATTGATGATACCAGATAGTAGCTAGTTATGATATTTCTTGTAAGAGACAGGAACTAGCTGCAGGATAGTATTTTGAATACAGAAATAGCAGACAGGATGGTATTGTGAATACAAAAATAGTAGGCAGGTGGATATAATACTTGTACAGACAAAACTCTACTACATTAAATAATTATGCTATTCCAGGTGAGGCAATAACAGATAGTAGAATAAAGGGGAAGATGAGGCGTGAGAGTGAGGTCAAGGTGGAGAAGGAAAACTGGGATGAGAATTAGATGAAGGAAGATGAAAACAAGGAACTGAAGTGAGAGAAGCAGTCAGTGCTTGGGACGGAGAAAAAAGGCACGAAATAGGGGGTTTGGAGATGGGAAATAGTATGTGCTCAGCCTAGCATAGCCAGTTGTTGGCCAGGTGATCTCTGAGAAGAGACCTATATCTACCTTATTAGCGGTCACCTATGCCCCCCAGAATAAGTTTGATAGCAGTCCTCTGCATACCCTTGCACAATACTTGAGACTGATTTATCTGTAGTCCCTGGGATATTTGTAGATCCTACCTTATGGAAAGGAATCAATGTCAACTACTGATGTAATCTGGGGGGCAAAGCCAGTGAAGAGACTTTTATTTAATACAATGCAAACGGGTTTACTTGATTGTATGTTATAGCACTGCAAATCCATCCTAGACTATCTAGACCCTTAAAACTGCTGTTCCTCATTTTCCCTAAGGCTGTTTTGGTCTGAACAGGAGATGTAATTTGGGAAAAGGGTTCACATTCTGTCTGTAATTCAGCTGTGGCCTTAACCTGCCACTGTTATGTAACAGGAAATACATTTATTTGCTAACATATTAGTGAAGTCTTATGTTTTGTGTTTATTACACTTGTCATTTGTAGGGCAGTACAATACTGCATGTTATTTTCTATGTTCCTTATGTAGTTATAGAACAGTTTCTCCATTCCTTCTGTTTTTTCTAGGAGGCCTGGGTTAGGTAAATTCCCTTTGTTAGTATTTTGTAAGCTAGGCTGGGCGTTTTTTTTTTAAATTTCTGATGGGTTAACCTGTCCAGAGCATTTTCTTCCCATTATAGATATTTTTTCCTAGATCCATCATGGGAATTCATTCTCATATGCCCCATTGTGTTTGTGCCCAGTGGGATGTGGGTTAAGATACAGCTATCCAGGAATTTAGAAAATTCATTAATTCTGTCAAGGGTAGACATGCTAGGGGTATTACAAAGTATTTATTAAGATGTATCAGATTCTGGGGTAGTCCGTTTTGGAGAAATCCCTAAACATGACAATATCCTGCATGCAAGATTGGGCTTTGTTTTGATTAAATATACTGATATGTTGTGGCCTGATTTGATGGAGAATGCTCAGATTACAGAGACTAAACAGACAAATGACAGGGATGACCAAAAGCAATGAGTTTCTCCTGGCTGGACATTTTACCAATTATTTAAGGTAGTAAGTATTAAAACAATGAAGAAGGAAAGCAGTATCTATATAACTGTCCCTGTCAAATGCAGGGTCACCTATAATGATGGTGTTAGTTTTGATTTACTATTTTTTTCAGTCAGTGTGAGGATATTTATACTCTTATGGGTCATAGTATGTGTGATTACAAGTAGTTACATGACAAGTGAAGATTCTGATGGCTGCAAGGGTTCTTATTACTTGTGTTTTAAAGTTGGGGTAGAGTGGCATTATGATAACATTATTAGAGATATATGTGGACATGCTTCTGCTAGTTCCTCAGGGACTGGAGGGATTGAAAATATTACTGAATGTGGGAAATTCTAGTCGGTATGCTAATCCAGGTTACAGTGATGGGGCAAATATCCACACCCTCTAGAGTCAGGAAAAAAATCAGGCTAGCACTTCTCCTTTAGACTTCAGGCATTAAGAAGACCCACCCTCGCTTAACTGTTCTTTTTAGGAGCTCAGTTGGCATAACTATTTTACTCTTCCTGGAGAAAAGGCAGTGGGGGTGTACTCCTGAGGGAAAAGATGAATGTTATAACTTACAAACTAATATGGTAACCCACATACATATACCTTCATTTGGATAAACATGGGATCCTCTTTGCCAGGTGCCATTACTTTTTCTTAAACCTGGGTGTTCTTGCTGATGAGCGCATAATCATACCAATATGTGAGCCTTTTCTATCATTCATTGCTGTGTGAACAATGTCTAGTAAATTCTCCCAAAAGAACACAAGGTATTAAACCAGTGGAAAATACACAATGTAAGTCTGCATATTAAAAATTCAAACTAGCCATGAGCAACAAAATCCACAAAATGGATCAGGTGGGCAGACAGAGAGTTTGAATTTGTACTGAAGAAGGTGGAATTTGTGCTGAACTTTGTCTACGGACCTTACTAGTTTTTTATGTCTATTGAACACACTTTGTCTATTTTATAGGTTGTTGTGGTTGATTGGTTTGAATTAAGTGAACAATGTCGAGGCCATACACACCTAGTCCCCTATAAACTTTTTACTATACTAGGTATAGTAATTATTTTGGTCCCAGGAAGACAGACAACCATAATTCATTCCTTATTTAACTTTTTCAGTGACTTTGTCTTTATGTTGGATCTTTCAGTCACTATCGACAGTGGTTTTGCCATTTTAGACAAACTACTGTGTTAACTTTAAGGTTTGTATATATCATTAATGATTTTGTACACAAAATCGTTAACGATATATACAAACTACTGTGTTAACTTTAAGGTTTGTATATATCGTTAATGATTTTGTGTACAATCAAAGCTTGTTTAATTTGTCATGCAGATCTGTACTGCGAATGTGCATTTGTAGGATTGTGCTTCTGTGCTTTTTTAATATCTTTTTCAGGACCTTAACATATGATCCAGGGTTAGGTAATTGTTTGTCAATATCTTCAAATGCAGTATTACCTGGTAAATTTTGATATATTAACACTTCTGACATATGATTTAATTGTGATCAGTAAGTCATGTGCTGTTGTTAAGCTTGGGGTCCCCTTCATCTGTGCTCCAGAGTTTCATTTAACTCCTATACCAACCCCAACAGCCACCGCAATCCATGGAGTTTACTTGTCCCATAGGGAATGAAGTATATATATGTATATATATATATATATATATATATATATATATATATATATATATATATATATATATATATATATATATATATATGCGTGTGTGTGTGTGTGTGTGTGTGTGTGTGTGTGGGTGGGTGTGTATATATATATATATATATATATATATATATATATATATATATATATGTATATATATACAAAATCCAAAAGCCCAAAAGTAAATATCGAAAAAACCCAAGCAAGAAGGAGTGCAGTCAATCTGTAGTTCAATCTGTAGTTCAACCAGTATAAGTATAGTCCAATATAAAAAATGAGCAGTTCCAAAAGCACAAATAAAAACCTTTTAATAACAAAGAGATGTGAGTGCTTTCACGGATGCTGTATCCGCTTCATCGGACATAGTTACAAAAAAATCAGAATGCATTAAATACTCTTTCAACCACTCCTACTTTATTATTCAATTAAACTATTAGCCCTTGAATGAGCAAATGACTCCATCCTGAGGCATAAAAATACTTGCAATGTCATGATCTTCTAAAAATATATATATCTATATATAAAACGTAGCAAATACGCATAACAAAAAACTAGTATGTGTGTGCGTGTGCATGCCATGGTTATTTGAAATTAAACTTTGTCTTTGTTAATAATCACACTTTTAAACCAAAATGCTAATGTTCTTCATTTTTTGGTACTTGTGAGATATACTTGAGATGACTCGGGCTTATTAAACAACTAAACCTTTGTGGTGCAGGTATTAACAGCATCTGTAGTGAATACTGAAGGTCCCAAGTTTATACTGCAAAGAAAGTGAAATATTTCATTCATTTTTTATAATGAATTACTGAATACACATAATTCAATACCAGAAAGCACTATGGTTTCTCCAGTATACAGGATCCCTCAAAGTTTAGATTTCCATTTAAGGAATAGTAAATGGTCAAGGAAACTGAGTTTAATCCTTTTAGAAGATGGGGTACAGCAAAATGCTACACTTATTGTTTAGGCTCTGGTTAACAGTTTTGCTTATTGTACTAAGATAGCGTCCATCTTTCTGTGAGATGATCACTTAAACAGCAGTTGACTTGTCTTTAACCAACCCCAATGAGCACACTGGATTCCTATGTCAAAGTAACAAAATGCAGGAATGTGCTTTATTACACAACTGCTGATAAAAAGGAAAGGATAATAATTTTTCAGCATCCAGTCCTGATTATCTCAAATGCTTCCACAATAAAATGGAACTGCTCTATTTTGTTTTTCTTCATTCTCATATGGAGCCAATACTATGCTTTTTAAGTGGTTCATTGTCAAAGTGTTTTTTGCTTCATATTGGTTCAAAGCCCACTGTGATGCAAGTCAAGGTATGGCCAGAGGGTGCAATCACAGCAGTCCAAGGGTATGGCCAGAGAGTGCAATCACAGCAATCCAAGTGTATGGCCAGAGGGTGCAATCACAGCAATCCAGGGGTATGGCCAGAGGATGCAATCACAGCAATCCAAGAGTATGGCCAGAGGGTGCAATCACAGCAATCCAAGTGTATGGCCAGAGGGTGCAATCACAGCAATCCAAGATTGCTTCGAGAACACAAACTGGAACATATTTAAAGAGGCTGGCTGCTACATTCGACCAACAGATCAGCTTGGACAAATACACATAAACAGTGGTGGCATATATATCTAAATGCATAGAAGACATGGTGATGAATAAAAAATCATCATAAGAGCAAACCAAAAAACATGGTTAACAGGCAAAGTATACAGTCTTGTAAAAGAATGCAACTTGGCATTCAAGATGAATGACAAAGATGCCCTTAGGGTGGCAAGGGCAACTCTAAAGAGAGGGATAAGGGAGGTAAAGAGTAGGTATATGGAAAGAAAGTACAAAGTCTTACCACAGACATGAGGGACTCCAGGAGTAGGTGGCAGGCCATAACTGAATACAAACCGACATCAATGTGAGGCTAGCACAGAATTCCTGGATAGGCTGAACACCTTCTATAGCAGATTTGAGAAGAGGAACTGCTCCAAGGAAATGTTACTCCCTAAAGATCCAGGTGATAAAGTGATCATTCTAAACCAAGCTGAGGTGAAAAAGACCCTGTTTCAGGTGAATCCAAGAAAGGCTGCCAGGCCAGACAACATCTTCTGTAAGGTGTTAAAGGTCTGTGCTGAACAACTAAGCACTGTACTGATGGATATATTTAATATTTCCTTCAATCAAGCAAAGGTACCCAAGTGCTTTAAACACAGAAACATTATACCACTACCAAAGAAAGCCAGTCCCTTTAGCCTTAATGATTATAGACCAGTGGTCCTCACATACATCGTCATGAAAAGCTTTGAAAGATTGGTCAAAAAACACCTGACAGCAAACCTTTCAACAGTGTTGATCCATTGCAGTTCACACACCATGCAAACTGCTCCACGGCAGATGTCATCTCTGTTGTACTGCCTCTCCCAATGACAGTTATGTCAGAATGCTGTTTACTGATTTCAATTCAGCATTCAGTACAATGATCCCACAAAAGCAAATAGAAAAACTTGTCCACCTAGGTGTTAATAACCACAAGTGCAACTGGATCCTGCCTGGAAGACCCCAAAGAGCATGTGTGGGCAAAAATTCCTCAAAGAGCATCACTATCAACAGAGGACTACCTCAGGGCTGTGTGCTAAGCCCACTAATGTTTACTATCTTGACCTATGACTATAAAGCCAGATTTCACATCAACCATATTATTAAGTTTGTAGATTACACTACAGTTGTGGGCCTCATCAGCAAAGGAGAAAAAAAGCTTACATGGGAGAAGTGACTTCTCTGACTGGTGTGCCAGGTATAAGCTTGACTTCAATGTCAGCAAAACCAAGGAGATCATAATAGACTTCAGGAGAGTACAACCAGCCCACTATCCCCTCATGATAAATGGAGAGATTGTGGAAAGGGTAAAGAATACAAAATTCCTGGGGGGTCTACATAGTAGAGGATCTTTCTTTGTCAACTAATACCAGTTATAGTAAAGAAGGCCCATCAATGCCTGCACTTCCTGAGGAGACTGAGGAAAGCAAGCCTACCTCTCTCTATCCTTTCTACCTTCTACAAGTGGTACCATAGAAAGTATCCTAACATGCAGATTTACTGTGTGGTATGGAAGCCGTTCAGCTGTAGATCAAAAAGCCCTACAAAAGATAAGAGTTGTGGAGAAAATAACAGGATACAAACTTCCAGAGATAAAGGATATATACACAACACGTTACAACAGAGCAACAAAAATAAGTGATCCTACACACCCTGCTTTTGAACTGTTCACATGCCTTGTATCTGGCAGAAGATATTGCAGTGTACGCTGTAAAATGACCAGGTTCAAGAACAATTTTTTCCCTCTGGTATTACTCTCAGGGTTGCAAGACACTGACAAGTCTTGTGATAACCAAACAATAATACAATAACAATAAGACTTCACAAACAATTTATCAGAAAATTATGTGCAATACAAACTGCTAGATATTCTCATAATACAGAGAACATGAGAATTACATTGTGTAATAAGTACAGGTGCAATAAGGAACCAATCAGCTGCTATAGTGGTGTATAGAATAACTGTAGTAATAAGTACTGATATATTTGTTTAAGAGAAAGGTAGATGCTAGGTTTGATACACATGTAATCGTATGTATATATATATATATATATATATATATATATATATATATATATATATATATGCATGTCTTCTAAGCATGTGTAATTGTACGTATGTACTTGTCTTCTCAATTGAGCACGATGCAGATAATTTCATTTGGACTTCACTTGTGGTGTCTAAATGGCAAAATTTACTTTGAGTTTGACTTTGACTTTATTGTTAATACTTACTGTTTCAAGGCTATGTAGATAACTTTGTGTAGAGTAGGCTAGATGACAGAGTATACATGATTTTAGCTAATGACAAGTAATAGCTTGGTGGCCCTTTTTATTTTTTGTGCATTTTCAGAATGCTGGACCAGCTCATAGTATGTATCAACCAGTCAGATGTCAGTAAACAAAATATTAATTTTAAGAGACATACAAAGTATATGTATCCATTGATGGACCTTGGGCAGCTCAGGGCAGAGCTCACTTGTGATCATTCATTGAGATTTTTCCACTATAATCATATGAGATCCAGGGCTAGTTTAGTCTTATGACCATGTACACCATACCAATACCCACCCCAAGGCTTTCAGTCCTTTCTCAAGGAGGGAGGGGACACCCATTTAGTCATTCAGGTTACATTTGAAAACAAATATCGATTCACCTTACGTAATCTGCAGAGTAAGTTTATTTCAGAGAAGGAAAATCCTAAGTAATGAATATCTCTCTATTGTGTTCTGTTTATCTGTTGATGATGGTTCATATCTCTACTTCTAGCATTACCTGTGCTGTCTGACTTACAGAACAGAGATATAGAAGATCAAGGACTGCTGGGTTCCTAATAGCATAGTAAACTGGGCTTAGATAACCCCTCAAGAATCTGTGATATTCAGTACAGGAAATCCAAAAATAAGTATAAGTGAGTCAAACCACCACGGTCCAGCCAAATAAATGTCCAGAAGATATGTAAAACAGCAAACAGTTTATTGGAAAAAGTTTAGTGCTTTCGCAGGGTTACCGCTTCATCAGACCAAATACAAAATGAAAGTAAAAATCACATATGTTTTAAACAAGTACTCAGCCAATCAGTAAGAAACAATTAAAACTGAACCAATTAAAAAACAAAAATGATCTTACATAATCTTCTTATAGGTTCATGCCTAATAAGGCAGGCTTAAGGGAAGTGCCACTGTTAAAGCCTGGAGGTTCATAAGCTCTCATAGAGATAATCCACTTTAGTTCACATAATTCAACAGTGTTGTTAAAATCACCTCTCCTTCTGCTGGGATGCAGCACTTGCAGAACCCTAAACAGAAAGGTACTATGGACTGGATAAGATAAGGCATGATTAGCTAGGGCATTAGATATAACCTGATTGCGTATGTTTCCTAAATGCTCAAGAATTCTTTCCCTCAGCTGGCGTGTGGTCTTACCAATGTAAAAACCATTTCAGGAACTTCCACTATTCTTTTTTTTTCAAAAAATATTTTTGCTATAACTTTTTCTCGTATGGAATATTTTATATCCACCTTATAAAATAGTGGAAATTTCTTAAGTACTATGGCCAGGCTTCACCTAGTCAGTATGTATACCATGTTAGGTCTCTCTTGTACAAGGTTTGTACAGTCTAGTGGGACTAACCCAGTTGCAAAAAGCATAATCGCACTCCAGTTATTCTCGGTGAAAAATCGCCTTTTGCAGAAGTTATGTGCTGACGTGTTTCTGTTAAAACATTGCTGCAAAAGCAGGTACAAATGCTCTCTAAACTATGTCTACCATCGAGAAAGGAGCAGTTCTCATTTTGACTTTGACGTCTGACATTTGCAGCCTGTCAGACTGTCTCCTTTTGTAGAGCAACTATATTTT
Organism: Protopterus annectens; assembly: GCF_019279795.1. NCBI lineage: Eukaryota > Metazoa > Chordata > Ceratodontiformes > Protopteridae > Protopterus > Protopterus annectens. The sequence continues at coordinate 324,586,819 of NC_056739.1, read as the reverse complement.
TGTAAGTGACTGCTGGAATTTCAGGTATTTGTGTTAGAAAAGGAAGGAGTTAAATTCTACGAAGTGTTTTGGTCTGTTGCTACACTTATATGTGTGCAAGCTAAACTGAAGGGGGGGGTTAAAAAAAAATCTGAAAATGTCACCTCTCCATTGTCCCTTGTCACTTAGCAACAGGCTGCTGATGTGAGCATGCTGGTAGTTGCTTCAGTGCTGTGTACTTGTGACCTTCAGAAAGCTGAGCATTCACTCTCTGAGGTACAGCCTTCCTCACCAGATGAAAAAAAACATGAGCCACTCAACTAGAAAAATGGAATGAAAAGGTGCAGTGATAATGACTGCAGGAACAAGAAATTTGTCAAAAAAAGTATGCAAACAATAGTCATGAAGGCATGCTTATCCATGGCTAACCAGCTGAGAATGCAGTTCAAATCATATGCGAATGAGTTTGAAGCTCTCAGCTCACTGCACTTTTCATAATTTTTCACGGAACATTAACCCCTGTATGATAATTTAAAGCAGAACTGACCATTTGACCTTGTTCCATGAGGATTTTCTCTTAGTAAATGATGGCTTTGCATAGACAATTACATCATGAGAACACCTTCTCTGATTCCTGTCTTCCTGTTTTTCTATAGCTAAGGTGAAGAAGTGGAAAAATTGTTTTCCTATGTTTTGCAAACATGTGATTTACATTAATCTTGATAAATAATGCTGATTCAAATTTGAAGGAAGCAGGCAGACTACTTCTAAATGTTTAGAGCAATACATGCAGGAATAATCTACTCACCATAAAAATAAGTTTTTGAGGATAATGTCTTACAGTTTCATACTGCTTGGTGGGTTGCTGTGTTTTATTACTTTGGTCTCCTACCTTTCCTTGACATCAGAGCAGATGCATGAACTGATATTACTGATATGTGCCCAGATAATTTTCTTTGAAAACTTTGTAAGTTATTCTCAGTATAATGACAAGTGAAGGGTAAATGGGAATAAATGAAAGAAGATAATTGTTAGCTCAGATGCTACACAGTTTTTGTCTCTGGCATTTCCGCAACTCCAGCTCATATCATTTTATTATCTTCACTAATACTACTTTCCAGAACTGTTGCATAAAGGGGGAAAGGGGTATAGAACAGTATGATCTATGCAGAGTTAAACAAACTGCAAAAGATCTGACGTAAAATGTTCTGAGGTACATTTTTACCATGCAGGATAACATATCATTCATACTTTTGATCCTTCCCAGTCCTTTGCTAATGTAATACCTATTGAAAAATGTGGTTATCCTGACAGCAAATCATACAATTTTGCATTTTATTTAACCTATAATAGTATTACCTGAACAAAAGGAATACACAATATAATTACTTTGATTTCATTTAAAAGAAATTCAGTTTTAGTATTTTCATTGTATTGATTGACCCAAACAGCATCACATTCCTGAACCTGTGCATCCCAAGTCCCTGAGTCGTGCTACACTATGTGTATGTATGCAGGTTAAAATCACAGGATGGTATCTCACAGCGCACCTACAGATCTGATGACAGGCTGTCACACATCATATCTGCAGCTCACGCCCTTGCTGGTAGCATACTTTGTGTATACATTTCAGTTATGGTCAAGCATCACACTATGTGCAAATTTCTCGGGTATATAAATATATATATATATATATATATATATATATATATATATATATATATATATATATATATATGGATTCATTTGGTCGAATTACATTTAGTCGAAAATGATACCAGGCATTGCACTTCACTGAAAGCTCTCTTGACTGAAAACTCACTTGGTCGAAGTTCATTTGTTCGAAAATGGAATATAGCCCCTGCCCCACTGCAGTGCAACCCTGGAGTGAGAATATTAAATAAGGGGGGGTGTGGGGGGCACAGCCCCCACAATGGGGGTGTGTGGGGCGTAGCCCCCACATAATTTTAATATATTCACTATTATAAGAAGGTATATCCATTAGAAATGCATTAATATATATATATATATATCTTTAGTAAAAACTATTGGCATAATGTGGGGGGATAGGCCATTGTGTTCCAGGATGATGTACATTGTCTGTGCACGTGTCATACAGTGTATATAAATGTCAAGTCCCAGTTGATGTCATATATTCTATGCACAGGTATTACATAGAAAGTACACAGGTCATCCTGTCCCACAATGACATACCTCAATGTGTATATATACTGCTCATTTCCATGTTGTACTACAATGGTTGCACAGGTTTAGTTTTTTAGTTTGACAAATACTGCTCAGTATGTGGAAGATTCAAGTTCACAGCTAATGTCAGAGAATGTGCACAGCACATATTACTGGTCGGTTAATGTAATGTGTCCACATTTTAGGTCCATAGATGATATCACACTTTGTGAATGTAACCTAACTCTAAGGCTAATATAACTTTATACAATGTAGGCCCTTGGCTGACTACATACAGAACATACATCATAAGTTTCTGGCCGGTGTCTCACACTAGGTACATAGCCAGTAATCTAGACTGCTTTCAAACACTGTGTGCACATCTCAAGCCATTGACTAGTACAACTGTATATGCACAGCTTAGGTTCATAGTTGGCATCATAGTTGGAGGCCAATACCATCATGTTTATACAGCTTTAGTCCCACTGACTCGGTCAGAATATTTAGTCTGGCAGTTAGTGGAGAGGATTAAAACTATAAGCTGTTAATAAGCTGCTTCCTGTAGTCCAAGGCCTCCATTTGCTTATTGTGTGATTCTAAGTAAGTCAGTTAGCCAGACAGTGCTTTGAGGAAACTGAACTAGGTTCCTCAATGATCTGTTGGACTACATGCCTAGTAAATAACTAAACTCAATGTTAAGAAATGCATAATTGTACCCTTTGGGAAGTCAACCCTACCAGCTAATTACTATATTGATAATACGCCCCTAAGAGTCAACCCAGTGGTCAGGAATCTGGGTACACATGTAGACAGTAGCCTTACCTTCACCCACCATGTGGCCACAGTGGTGAGGAAATCCTTTTATATCAAACAACGTGTAAGTAAGGGCATGGCATCTAGGTCAAAAGAGGTCATTATCCCACTTTAGAGAATGGGTGACCTTTAGATTGCACCCTGATTGCAGAACAAACGTTCTTCAGCAGGGTGTTAATCTACAGATAATGCCCACTGAAAAACAAGTCTGATGCTTCACAGCAGCATATTAAGCTGCCATGGAGCTTGAACTGAAAACAAAATAACAGACGCCATTATTTTATGCTCGCTAAACAGGGCTTTTGCTGTTTAGTGAGTGTAAAAGAAAAAAGAAAAAAATTAAAATAAAAAAGTGTGTGTATGTGTTTGTGTGTGAGAGTGTGTGCATGTATGAGAGTGAGAGAGAGAACAATCAAGCTATTATTTTACACTTGGGCTCACTTTAAGATTTGAATTAAAACCACCAAAAAAATATATATAATTTATAATAATTTTGATTAAGTGCTTTTGTCCTTGTTACTTGGAGAATAAAATGCAATCTGAAATAACATTTATTAGAGGTAATTGTTTAACAAAAGGGGTTGTCTACCTTGTTAAGTGCTGTGTCTGTCCTGCTTTTTATTTAGGTAAAACTGATAGAGCCTTAAAGAATAGGATTTATGAGCACTTTTATTAAATAAGCAGGAGAAACATCAACAATGCTTTATTTAAACACCTTTCTATCAATCCTATGTGCTCCACCTTTAAATTTGGACTCCTTGAACAGGTAAAAGCTAATCATAGGGGTGGTGATTTTAAAACCTTGCTTGAAGTAAGAGAAGTTAAATGACAGGTAAAATTAGATGCAAACCACCCCCCAGGTATCAAGGCTTGTATTATTACAGCCGATCTTAAATATGAGGTTGAATAATTATAACTAAATATGTATTAGTTTCTCATTTTTATAAGATTTTATGAATATTTTTATCTTTTTGTTCCCACTGGTGTAAATAATCAAGCGTGTCATAGTGAAGTTTTTGCAGTCTTTAAAGTATGCTGTTTTAAAATGTAATTGTTTTAGTTTTAATTGAGTTAATTGCTTAATTGTTTTTGGTATATAAGCATTGTCTTTTTTAGTTTCCGTGATTCTGAAGAAGTCCAACATTATTTGCACTACTATTTTACACTTGCTAAGCAGTGTTTTTGCTGTTTAGTCAGTGTAAAAAAATTAATGAAACTGAGTGTGTGTGTGTGTGTGTGTGTGTGTATGTGTGTGTGTGTGTGTGTGTGCTTGTTTCTGTCTGTGTGTGTGAGTGAATGCATGCATAAAAGCAGAAGAGACTCTGTGTGTGTGTATGTGCATGTATGTGAGAGAGAGTGAAGAGTGACAGCGATCGAATGACTCCTGGTAGCATCAGTTAAGAGGTTTGTGTTCCTGTAGATCTCAGCTCAAGATATCTGGATGAGCCTAATATAAATGGGGGCAAAGGCTCAAAACAGGAACATATTTTAAATGTTGCTATTACAAAATCACAAAGTTACTTGAATATTAGGATTTGTGTTAGCATTCATTTTCTGAAGCAGAGGTATGTGTGTGTGTGTGTGTGTGTGTGTGTGTGTGTGTGTGTGTGTGTGTGTGTGTGTGTGTGTGTGTGTGTGTGTGTGTGTGTGTGTGTGTGTGTGTGTGTTTGTGTGTGTGTGTGTGTGTGTGTGTCAGAGAGACAGTAAATGAGTGAGATCAACCACTGGGATCAGCAGCATTAAAGGGGGAATAAGGTCTTAAAATAGGAACAGATTTTAATTATTGTTCTTATAAAATTATAAACTTGCTTAAATAAAAGTATTTGTGTTAGCATGAATTTTCTGAAGGAAATAACTGAAACTCAAATGTATGTCATTATTTAGTAACTTCAGTCTCCAATGACCAGCAACAAACTATACATTTTAGGAGTAAGGGACCAAAAATAAAGTAAATACCTGGATATTTTTAAAGTGTTATATTTTTGATGTAAAATGCTTCCTCCAACACCATTAACATATACTACAGCAAGTTTGAAACATTAGGTGGCAGAACTATTTTATATCAAAAATATATAAAAAATAATATAGTAATAAAAATAAATAAGTAAGTAGAACGATTTTATATCAAAAATATATAAAAAGTAATATAGTAATAAAAATAAATAAGTAAGTAAAACACAACAATGATGTGCATATTCTACAAAAGGGCCTTACAGAAACAGATGCTTGGTGCCAGAGCCATTGACTCAAGCTCAATGCCAAGAAATGTATAGTTATCCCCTTTGGGAAAAAACATGTACCCATGAATTACCACATAGGTGGCAGTACACTAAACACTGAAAGTGTGATAAGCAACTTAGGTGCACAGGTGGACAGTGGTCTCACCGTCGATAACCACATAGCCACAACAGTCAGGAAATCCTTCTGTTTGGCACACCTCATCACTAAGGGCTTTCATCCAGAAAAAAGGAGGTCATTGCCCCACTGTACTCATCTCTCATTAGACCCATTATAGAATACAGTGCCTCGTTTGGTATGTACCTCACAAGACATCTGCAACAACTGGAAATTCCACAGAAATATCTCACTAAAAGAATCACAAGCCTAAAGCAGATGCCTTATGCTGACCATCTAAAAAAACTCCAACTATACTCTGTCGCATATCGTCTACTCAGAGGCAATCTCTGCTTAACATAGAAAGCCATGTCAAACCCAGAGCTGTTGGACATGCTACACGTAACGAAATCCCAATCCCTCAGAGCCACATGCTCCAGGGATCTAAATCTGGTCATCACAATGAACAAAATATGCTGGAGGGATAGGTTTCTGACCCAGAGAATCCCCATACTCTGGAATAGACTGTCCATACATGTCAAGCTGGGTGCCTCTTTGGTCCTTTTCAAAAGGAACCTTGACGATTGGATGGGAGATAGGAAATTCACCCCGGGGATCATGTCAGTCACCCTGCTAGACAGGGGATCAGGGAAGTAAATATTCTAGGAAGAAATAGCCAGGAAATTGTTATGGCTAGGGCTTTATAGGCCCTAGGGCTGATAGCCTAGTACCAACCTATGAACCTATGAACAACAATTTTACAGATAACCCGTTCTCTAAGTGAAATAGTGCCCTCCAGAGTGTGTGTTACTGTGGAAATAATGCCCTTCCAGGGGTGTAAAGGCCCTTCACATGCAGTGTCAGGCCTCGGAACATCCCTGTTCAGGTATTTCCAAAATAACACAAATCTTGTTGGGCATTATTGCATGTGTACTCTGCCCTTATCAGACCAATCATAGAGTATAATGCTTCTTTCAGTATGTACCTAACCAGGCAAATGCAGTGACCTCAGAGGCTGCTTACAAAAGGAATACAAGACATAACAAACCTGCCTTATGCACAGCACCTTAAATCTCTTTATGTCTATGCAGTCTCCTATTGATTGTTGATGGGTGATCTATGCCTGGTTTACAAGGCATCTGCAAACCCTATGGTTATGAATATCCTATATATTCTTAAGTCAAAGAGTACCAGAAATACAAGGTCTAGGGACCTGAATTTTGTCAAACAGAATACATTGGAGAGACATATATTAGTTCATAGGTTCATAGGGTAGTACTAGGCTAACTGCCCTTATGAGCCATTTTGAGCCTAGCCAATTACTCCATGTCAGAATCAAACTCTGCAGCTTGTGTTTCTAAGGTAAGCACCTTAACCATTACACCAACCTTCCACCCCAACCCCATGTGTCCCAGAGACTGCCCCTGCTATGGAACAGGCTTCCCATCCATGTGGAACTGAGTTAATCTATTATCCAGTTTAAGTACAAACTAGACCATTTTATGGGGAATAGGACATTTACACCAGGCCTGACACACATGTCCCTTATGGACAGAGGTAGCTCATAAATGCCTGGCCCTCAATGTCCTGTTTGGATTCTGGACATCATTATTCCTTCAGGAAAACTTTTCTAGGCTTAGAAAGGCTCCCCAGGTCATTAGCCTAGTAACAATCTATGAATCTATTAGTTAGTGTCACTTTACTTATGCAGCCTTGGTTACTGGTAGTATGGACACAGTTTTAGTTCTGTGCTAGCATAACAATATATATGTGCATTAGGTTCCCGGCTGATATCACACAATAGATGCACAGCTCAGTAGTAAATTAGTACCACAGTATGTGCCTAGCTTAAGTCCTTAATTGATATCACAGAATGTGTATATAGACCTTATCTTTGGTAGGCCTATAAAGCTGTACAAGGGTGCTACCATTGTATGTATGCAGCTTAAACCCTTGATAGTAACACAAGAGTGCACATAGCTCAGGTTTCAAGCTGGTATGACAATGCAGAATTATGTATATACATCTCTGTGCCAGTGCATCTCTGTTACTGGAACAGGCCACTAGAGGATGCAGTAGTTCAGGGTAATTGTTGTACTTGTGACAGTTTGATCATATTCATGTTGTCAAAGTTTTTTGTTGTTGTTGCTTTCAGTAGTGACAGGATCACATACTGAGGCGTTTGAGCCATTAAAACTGTCTTGATATTCCAACCAGTGTATCACAGTGTGCCCATGTCTTACATTCCTGGCTGCTATGATGCAGTGTGTACACAGCTTAAGTCATTGTTTGATATTGCAGTGCATACTTGAATATCTCTAATTCCATGTCATATTTTTTTTCTTTTTCACTTCTTAAATGTTTGTTCATGACCTATAAATGGGAATTTAAAGTAATAAAACAATGCCAGCTTTAAGTGTGAAGGATGTCCTTTTCTTCAGAAAATGCAAATCAATAATAATATTATTCATTCTACTTTCTAAGCTAACTGCACTATTAGTTAAAAGGTGCCCTGATTTGAAGTCTGTGTCTGATGTTTATAAACTTTGCTCTTGATTTGTGAGAGCACATATACAGTGCAATGGAAAAGTATTTGCCCCCTTCCTGATTTCTTATTTTTTTGCATGTTTGTCACACTTAAATGTTTCAGATCATCAAACAAATATAAATTTTAGACAAAGATAACCCAAGTAAACACAAAATGCAGTTTTTAAGTGATGATTTTATTTATTAAGAAAAAAAAATATCCAAACCTACATGGCCCTATGTGAAAAAGTAATTGCCCCCTAAACTTAATAACTGGTTGTGCCACCCTTAGCATCAGCAACTGCAATCAAGCATTTGCGATAATTGGCAATGAGTCTTTCACATCACTGTTGAGGAATTTTGGCCCAATCTTCATTGCAGAATTGTTTTAATTCAGCCATATTGGAGGGTTTCCAAGCATGAACCACCTTTTTAAGGTCATGCCACAGCATCTCAACTGGATTCAAGTCTTGACTTTGACTAGGCCACTCCAAAACCTTAATTTTGTTTTTTTTTTAAGCCATTCAGAGGTGGACTTGCTGGTGTGTTTTGGATCATTGTCCTGCTGTAGAACCCAAGTGCCCTTCAGCCTGAGGTCACGAACTGATGGCTGGACATTCTCCTTCAGGATTTTTTGGTAGAGAGCAGAATTCATGGTTCCATCAATCACAGCAAGTCGTCCAGGTCCAGAAGCAGCAAAGCAGCCCAGACCATCACACTACCACCACCATGTTTGACTGTTGGCATGGGATCATCAAGATGTTTTTTGGCAAAAGTGAGATGAGCCCTTATGTTCTTTTTGGTCAGCAGTGTTTTTTGCCTTGGAACTCTGCCATGCATGCCATTTTTGCCCAGTGTCTTTCTTATGGTTGAGTCATGAACACTGACCTTAACTCAGGCAAGTGAGGCCTGCAGTTCTCTAGATGTTGTTCTGGGTTCTTTTGTGACCTCTTGGATGAGTCGTCGCTGTGCTCTTGGGGTAATTTTTGTAGACTGGCCACTCCTGGGAAAGTTCACCACTGTTCCATGTTTTCTCCATTTGTGGATAATGGCTCTCACCATGGTTCGTTGGAGTCCCAAAGCTTTAGAAATGGCTTTGTAACCTTTTCCAGATTGATAGATGTCAATTACTTTGTTTCTCATCTGTTCCAGAATTTCTTTAGATCGCGGCATGATGTCTTCCTTTTTGGGATCTTCTGGCCTACTTCACTTTGTCTAACAGGTTCTATTTAAGTGATCTCTTGATTCAACAGGTTTGGCAGTAATTAGGCCTGGGTGTGGCTAGTGAAAATGAACTCAGCCTTCCCAAAAATGTGATTAACCACAGTTACTTCATGATTTAACAAGGGGGCAATTACTTTTTCACATAGGACCATGTAGGTTTGGATATTTTTTTCCTTAATAAATAAAATTATCATTTAAAAACTGCATTTTGTGTTTACTTGGGTTATCTTTGTCTAATATTTAAATTTGTTTGATGATCTGAAATATTTAAGTGTGACAAACATGCAAAGAAATAAGAAATCAGGAAGGGGGCAAATACTTTTTCATTGCACTGTACAGCTCTGACTCAAGGTTAGTATTACAGTCTCAAAGCAGTTCTGGTACCTGGCTGGTATCACACAGTATATATAACCAGACATATTTTTTTTCTCCTGGCATTATTGTCTGTACAAGATTCCTGATATGATACATTTATTTACTTACAATTGTTAACCAGCATATCCCACATGGGCAAAAAGCCCCTTTTCAGCAGAGGCATGGGGAGAAAAGCTCCACAGAAAAGTACAATGTACAAGCATGACACAAAATAAGTTAGTTGTGTTAGTATAAGAGTAAATAAATAAAGTAGCAAGCAAAACGCATCTTTCATTCAAACACTGAATGCAAACTCGAAAAATAGAACCAAAGATTAAGATGGCAAAGAGTTTATGGGGATTTTAAGTACCGATATTAACCATTTAGTGTAGTAGCTAGTGAAACGTTGTCAGCATATTATTCACAGAGACTGTACAGTAGAGCAATATTTACCTTTTGCGACAGAATTTAGCAGTTCATGTAGAGAAGCATAGAATTTGGTTGGGGTCAACTTAGGTAAGTCCCATATAAACCTACCTGCTGTCCAAGCTTGTGGCATTGTTCATTGGGAATAACCACATATCACTGCAGATATTGTATAACTTCTGTGTGAGTTCCAGCTCCATGTCTTTAAGATGGGGTAGGTTTGATTCCTAGACTTCTAATGGTAATAAGAAAACCTCTGAACCTTAAAGTGTAACCACCTGTCATTGACTGTGTGCGAATCAGAGGTCCTATTACCACCTGTCACTGATTGTTTAGGTATCACAAGTCCTGTTACCACCTGTCACTGACTGTGTGGGAATCAAAGGTCCTGTTATCACCTGTCACTGACTGTGTAGGAATCACAGGTCCTGCTACCACCTGTCACTGACTGTGTGGGAATCAGAGGTCCTGTTACCACCTGTCACTGACTGGGTGGGAATCAGAGGTCCTATTACCACCTGTCACTGACTGTTTAGGAATCACAGGTCCTGTTACCACCTGTCACTGACTGTGTGGGAATCAGAGGTCCTATTACCACCTGTCACTGACTGTGTAGGAATCACAGGTCCTGTTACCACCTGTCACTGACTGTGTGGGAATCAGAGGTCCTGTTACCACCTGTCACTGACTGGGTGGGAATCACAGGTCCTATTACCACCTGTCACTGACTGTGTGGGAATCACAGGAGGTAACCGTGGCCCAGAGCATTACAGTTGCAAAGCTTATAACTTTTTCTTATGAAAGCACTAAAAGAAAAATTATTCAGGCTTAAGATATTTCCAAGCTTCTGCCAACTTTATTTTTGTAGATGAGCACTTTTATCATAGAAATGCCATCAGATATAGCACAATAGGTTAATCCATTACTGTAGGTCTAAAGCTATTACGACCACCATTTCATCTATAAACTAATAAATCACCCATATGAAAAGCAGTGGCTGACTAATGTGCCAACACATTAACTTTCACATTATTACCTCATTTCAAAAGTTGTGATGTTAACTCACTGTTGAATTGTTCAAATTCCTGATAACCACTACATAGGTTCATAGGTTCATAGGTTGGTACTAGGCTATCAGCCCTAGGGCCTATGCAAGCCTAGCCATAACAATTCCCTGGATATTTCTTCCCACAATATTTACTTCTCCAGGCCCCTGTCTAGCAGGGTAACTGACATGATCCTCGGGGTGAATTTCCTATCTCCCATCCAATCATCAAGGTTCCTTTTAAAGAGGGCCAAAGAGGCACTCTGCTTGATATGTATGGGCAGTCTATTCCAGAGTATGGGGAGTCTCTGGGTCAGGAACCTATCCCTCCAGCATGTTTTGTTCATTGTGATGACAAGATTTAGAGCCCTGGAGCGTGTAGCTCTGAGGGATTGGGATTTCTTTAAGTGGAGCATGTCCAACAGCTCAGGGTTTGACATGGCCTTGTATGTTAAGCAGAGATCGCCTCTGAGTGGACGATATGCCACAGAGTATAGCTGGAGTTTTTTTAGATGGTCAGTATATGGCATCTGCTTTAGGCCTGTGATTCTTTTAGTGAGGTATTTCTGTGGCCTTTCAAGCTGTTGCAGATGTCTTATGAGGTACATACCAAACGGGGCATTATACTCTATAATGGGTCTAATGAGGGATGAGTACAGTGGGACAATGACCTCCTTTTTTTTGGATGAAAAGCCCTTAGTGATGAGGTGTGCCACATACAAGGATTTCCTGACTGTTGTGGCAATGTGGTTATTGAAAGTGAGACCACTGTCCACCTGTGTCCCTAAGCCTCTCATTACACTTTCAATGTTTAGTGTCCTGCCACCTATGTGGTAATTCATGGGTACATGTTTTTTTCCAAAGGGGATAACTATACATTTCTTGGCATTAAGCTTGAGCCCATGGCTCTGGCACCAGGCATCTGTTTCTGTAAGGCCCTTTTGTAGAATATCCACATAATTTGGGGATTCAATAATGGCTCCCAGTTTGCAGTCATCTGCAAACTTTGTTAGCCAGAGTCCCTTAGTGTTGGCCTGTACTTCAGAGAAGTAGATGCCAAACAAGAGTAGTCCCAGGACTGAACCCTGAGGTACTCCACTTGTCACTTGTCTGGAGCTGGATTTGGAGTTGGCTACTTTTACTATCTGGGTTCTGTCAGTAAGTCATTTAGCAACCCATCGAGTGACGTAGGGATTTATGCCCAGCTTAGTAAGTTTATCTATGATTCCAGAGTGGGGGATGGTGTCAAAGGCCTTGGCGAGGTCCAGATAGGCTGTATGGACTGCCTTACCCTCCTCCACAGCTCTGGAGACTGATTCGAAGAAGTCAATCAGATTCAGGAGACAAGATTGTCCCTTCACAAACCCAAACTGGGTGGGGTCTAGTGTTTGAAGGTTGCCAGTGTCTTTGTTTATAAGTTCCATGATAATGCGTTCCATGTCCTTGCAAATCAGGCTTGTCAGACTGATGGGACGGTAGTTCCAGGGATCCAAGGTGGATCCTCCCTTGTGGAGCGGGATAACTGTAGCTGTGCGCCACTCAGTGGGCACGAAGCCTGAGGTGAGGCTATGATTAAACATGACAGGTGAGGTGCCAGTTCATTTTGTAGTTCGTGTAGTACACAGCCTGGGATATCTGGTCCCATGGATGCTGTATTCTTAGCTTTGGAGAGTGCAGTTTCTACCTGTGTGGCCGTGATTATCAGAATTTGGCAATCTTTTGGTATTGAGATGGGCCCTTTAGGGGGTGAGAGTGGGGTGAAGTTGGCACTAAATCGATCTGCCAGGATATTGGCAATATCTTTGGGATTAGTATATTTAATGCCATTCTGTTGTAACTCAGAGCAGATGTTTCTGTTTTAAAAAGTCTGAGAAAATGAATGTTTTTGATGTTGTGTGACAGATGGAACTAGTGGCAGACAACAAAATGCTTGGTAAAAGATTCATAATAAATAGATAATCCTAGTAGAACCATCTAATGGTTTAGTAATGGTATCATCCAAAAAAATTAATGTAAATAAATTATAATTCAGTGAAAACTTCATACTGTGAGAGCTGCTGTTCCAATAAACCATGAATTCCTTCAATAGATCAGTTGTTTTCCCCAGTCATCAAAAAAGTGGTGCCGCATGATATATTTCAAAAAATACATTGTGATTCTCATCAAAAATATAATGGTGTTCAAGGTAACCCATAAGTATGTACACATAAATGTGCACAAAGGAAATGATCAATAAAATTTAATGCATTTTACATACATGTTTTGGTAGTCATTTATCTGAGACTTAACCTTTTTCTTTCTAACTAATTAGAAACACTCACTACGTGGTCCTCTGGATTATCTGCTTGGCACTGCCAGATTTCTTGTCAATTTAGCTGGTGCATTTTTTTTTTTTTTTTTTTTTTTTTTTTTTTTTTTTTTTTTACATATGAGAGACATACATTGCAAATATAAATCTAGTACATGAACCTATGAACCTACACTATATAAACATTCTTTGGTCCATAAAACTGGTAGCTTTATTGATTGGACCATCTTAAATCTCAATGACGCAACCCATCAGTTTAGGTGCCTTACATTCATCTGGACTAAATGAGTCTTGATAATGTACTTATTTTAAATCTGGATGTTTTTTGCACATGTTTTGAGGTTGAATTGATATAATAAGTATTTTGTTTTTGGAGTTGGTATTACTTATTTTATCCAACAGATGTCATCATTATATTACAATTATTCGTATAATGCATTTTGACTATTTAGAATTCTTGTTACTATGATATGATGATCTGCTCATACGATTGTTTGAACTTGCTATTTATTTCTGGATGTTAAAGTATTCTTCAGGACTGATGTTCTTCAGCACTAATGATGCTAGTTTGATGAAACTGATTTGTAGTTTTGCTGTTTGAGCCTTCAATAAAGAAGAATTTTCATAGACTCCTTGGGTGTTTGTGTTTTTTTTTTTTCTTACTGTTAGTCATTAATTTTCTCTCTCTCTCTCTCTCTATATATATATATATATATATATATATATATATATATATATATATATGTAAGCACATACGCACACCTAAATCTATAGGTATGCATGATATCATGGCAAATACAAGACCATTACTAACTTGCCAATATCCACCCACATGCTGTACCTCATTTCTCAAAAAGGTCAAAGCAAGTCAGTCCAAGATTAAAATAATGGCTACCCATCCACTGATCCAGGACTAATTTGAAGTATGCTAGGGTGTTACTCTGCTTAACTTGCAGAGAAAGACTGTTCCCGAGGTGGGGTAAGAGTTTGGTAATACATTTATCCAGTGCATTTCGTTTATGTGCTTGCTGTGATTTAAATCTCTAGTTCTTGTAAATTAGTGGAGCTATTTGATTTGTAAAGATACAAAAGATTAAGAATGGTGTGAAATGCAAGGCATAGATCACCAGACAGCAGCCTGTAAGGAACAGAGTAAAGGGAGTATGCTTTAAGCAGACTATAATCTTCTTGGTTAGGAACCACTGGAGCCCTTCCATCTACTTATTATATCTAGAATGATACATCATGAATCAGATGCTACATTCAACAATTGATCTAATTATAACGGCATTAAGAAAGGACGATAACCTTTGACCTAGATGATATGCCTTTAGATATCTGCTGTGCTAAACAGAAGGATTTTCTAACTACTGCTGCTACATGTGGTTGAAGAAGTTGAACTTTTCAACCCTGTTTCCAAGACCCCTGACTACATTATAATTTTGGTGTGGAGAATAGGCTATACTGTACATTGAGAGAGAGAGTTGTTTACCACATGTGACAATACACTTTATCACATTTAATTTTAGTCCTTTTTCCATATTTGACTTATTTGAAGGGTTAATGCCTACTGTAATGAATAAGTATCAGAAGTAGATTTGACAGTAACACTCAGTTTGCAGCTTTCTATAGTCAAAGGTTCTCAATATAGAGATTAGATGAAGTAGATGCCAAAAAGGAAGGTCGAACTACTAAGCCCTGGGGCACACCACTAGTTATCCTCCTACTTTTTGAGAAGGTGCCTTCTACCTTAACTATGTGAGTTGTATATTTCATCCAATTGGCTATCTACCTCACCCTGTTTGGATCTACTTTAAAGGCATTTAGCTGGTCTCTGATGA
This sequence comes from Protopterus annectens, assembly GCF_019279795.1. Taxonomy (NCBI): domain Eukaryota; kingdom Metazoa; phylum Chordata; order Ceratodontiformes; family Protopteridae; genus Protopterus; species Protopterus annectens. Next base: position 324,571,785 of record NC_056739.1, on the reverse strand, counting down.
CAGCCTGGGATACATTATCAAATGATTTGGCCAGATCCAAATAAGCTGCATGAACAGAATGATCACTGTCAACAGCCTATGTGACCTTCTCAAATAAGTTAAACTAAATAGGCAGGAACTTCCTTTGACAAAACCAAACTTATGAAGGCCTAGCCTGATTAAGGCTTTTGATACTGTAGTTTATCAGGGCAGATATAATTAGTTCCATGACTTTGCAGATCAGACAAGTCAACTTAATGGTTCTATAGTTTCCTAGGTCAATGGTAGGGCTATCTTTGTGCAGATGCATCATGGGACAAATCCTATAACTATGCTCAGGTTAACAATTTATGGAAGAGCCTAAGGTCATGTTTGGTGGTGTTTATTTGGTATCTAGGTATATTATCAGGCCGACTGAAGTACAGTTTTTGTTTTTTGACAGCATTTTTAGTACATGTTCCTTTCTGATATTAGGAGGTATAAAAGTGTTTGTGAATTTATGGAATTAAGACAGATGTTTCAAGGTTAAAGTTTACACTAAATTTGTCTGCTTTGCTATGACTACTCTGTCTAAGTCGGCAGTGCTGTTCTGGATAACTTCAGAACACTGATGAGTATTATCTCTTAATTTTTGTCTTACTAGCTTTTAGATTCTTATTGGTATATGTGATGCAGTCTTTAATATGATGATTTTTTTATCTGTTTGATGTTTTCCCTCTTGCTATAGCATTTAGCTGGTGGACCACCACAGTGGTTTGTTCTTAAACCCCCCCATTATATTTGACTGTGGTAGGAACGGGCAGATCGAGGCCCTTGTGTGAGAATAGAACTTCTTTGTATAAATAGCAACTGTGGTGATACCAGTGAATTTGGGCAGCTCAACATGAAGTTTGAGATTTGTTCATTTGAAATCCAAGCATTCAGATTTATTGACTGCAGGGGTTTTAGAGATTTTGAAAGAGAAGTTTACAAGTTTATGAGCAGATTTAACTAGAGATAGAAAAACTAGAGGGGGGACACATGAAGTTGCTATTTTAGTTAGGACTATCTCAACAGTATTATGTCCTCCAGATGGTTTAACTTTTTATTCCACAGAATCTCTCGTAGACTGGACACCATTATATGCAGAAGCAGACCATAATATAGCATTCGTTTATTTAATTTCCATGCTTGACACAATACAAGACACATTCTTCACCACAGCATATACAAGATTAAGAGGTCAAATTTTCCCATGAATAACAGCAGAGGTTAAAGCGCTATTATACGACCCCCCATTAATATTCCAAAATGTGCATGCTGATTGGTCAGCGTGCACGTTGTAAATCAGAGTTATAGTAATGGAAAAAGGTCCGGTCACCCGGACTTTTTCCATTAGTATAACTTTTTTTTTTTTTTACAGCAACGGAGAACGCAAGATCTCCGTTGCTTTTTACAACCTGTCTCGCTATGTTAAACGAGTTTAACATAGCAAGACAGCTTTAAAAAAAAATAACAGAGATCTTCCTATCTCTGTTGCTTTTTTTAAAGGTGTCTCGCTATGTTAAATGGGTTTAACATAGTGAAACAGCTTTAAAAAAGCAACGGAGATTCTCCGTTGCTTTTTTTAAAGCTATCTCGCTATGTTAGACTCCTTTAACATAGCAAGACACTTTATAAAAAGCAATGGAGATCTTGCTTTTTCTGTTTCTTTTTTCAAAACTGTCTCGATATGTTAAATGGGTTTAACATAGCGAGACATCTTAAAATAAAAAGGCAACAGAGATTCTCTGTTGCTTTTTTTAAAGCTGTCTCGCTATGTTAAACTCCTTTAACATAGTGAGACAGTTTGTAAAAAGCAACAGAGATCTTGCTTTCTCCGTTGCTTTTGCCCACAGCTCTGATGTACTGCGTAAGCATACGCATGCGCAGTACATCAGAACTGCCGCAGAATACCAGACAGATGCGGAAGGGCAGCAAGGAGGCATTATACAATGCCATTATTTAAGAAAAGTAATTGTTTTTTTTTTCTTAAATAATGTCATTGCATAATAGCAATAACCCACTTCTGGGTGTGGGTAATGCTGGATTTACTCACGGTTGTCTTTGTTTTGTCACTCGGGCTTCGCCCTCATAACCAAACCCCACCAACCGTGGGTAAATCCAGCATTACCCACACCCAGACATGGGTTATTGCTATAATGAAGGCTAAGATTTAATGCATGGAAAATCCGGAAGCAAAATCAGTATAATAAGCAACTTCTCATGAATTCTTTACTCAAGGATTATAGCAAGAATAGTGACTATCTTAAAAGTGTGAAGTCCTTTCCACTTCACCCAAACATTTCTATGAAAGAACCGAAACCTAACAGGTCAAATTACTGATTGTACATATACTGAAACCAAATCATCAGCCGTGATGATATTAACTCCTCGCCTTCAAAAAATAAGAATACTTTTTCCTTACCATAATGGACAACTCCATGAATATATTTTTAGCCTAATCCTTCACTCAGCATGATATTCATGAAACAAATACGTCACAACTCTACCCTCTTCCATACTTAAATATTCATTCCACCCTTTTCAGGCAGTTAACAGTGCTCACGCCTCCCAAATCAAGCAGGGGTGCATGATAATCCTGGTGTAAATCTGTGTCTACCCATCCAGTCATCAAAACTAGGCTTAAAGATAGGCAAAACAGTACTTTGCTTGACCTGTAATGGTAACGTCATAGGCTTAGAATACATTGTGTTAATATGAACTTATCCCATCAGCCAGTCTTTTTTTTTTTGGTGCAGATTTAGGTCCCTAGAATGGATGTTTGCAGAACCACTGTTTTTTCAAAGAAATAGGAGGTTAGATAGGATTGGGTTTAAAGAAAAGCCACACAGACAAAGGGGAAAAGCAGATTATGCACAGAAAGTACTCAAAAATCAGGCTGGAACCTAAAACTTGGAGCTGTGAGGCAGAGATCTTCACCACTGAACTGCAGTTGAAAAAAAAAACTGTTGGAAATGTAGCAAGTATCTGAAATTGTGCACATTAACAGTAATATGGGGAGAGGGGGTGTATGTATATATTGGGGTTTATAATACTAAACATGAAAGGAAAAGTCCAAAGGTTATATATGTATTGGGGTTTACAAAACCAAACATGAAATGATGTTTTAAAAATAGGTAATGAAAGTCTTTGTTTTTTGTCGTTATGGAATGGAAGACCCAGGTTATGTAACTGGAATACAGTACTGTGCTAGAGGGAAACAGATGTATTACAGTCGGCTCATTCATTTTCCCATGCCTGCTTTTCTTGCTTGTAAGCTGCAGTCTGTCCCAGCAACCAGTGTGTATAAGGCACAGAGCCAATCCTGAACTGATCTCCAGCCTATCACAGCATATTTGATTGATTAATTGACTGACTTATTCATTCATTCATTCATTCATTCATTCATTCATTCATTCATTCATTCACTCATTCATTTATGTTCTGTATTTCTCCTTTGCCTGCTAGTCTGAAACTTAGAGTACTATTTTTTCCATGATTTCTTTAAGATTAGGTAAATTCTTCAAAAAAATATATATTTAATTGATCAAAAGGATGAGATAGGGGGTAAAAATTTGGTAATTTTGGACAGAATTTCTTTTGATCTGCAGTATCAACCAAGTGGCAAACCTTGCTATAGTCCATTGGTCAATTAGTTCTTCCATCTGTGGGGGCTGAATCATAAACCAGACTTTAACATTCTTAAGTCATCTTAGTTTGAAAAATATTAGTCATTTTTGTGCAGTTATGGGAATATACATATCCTGAGCGGTGAGGCAGATGGAGAAATTTGGTGGCTGAAGACAAATCACAAGCTACTGCATATTTTTCAAGTTAACAAGAATGAGAGCTATGAAATAGCAAATAAATGTAAAATATCATAGAAACCTATACATTCTAATAAAAAGAAAGTGGTACATCAAGAAATGTTGCAATTTTTCTCCATGGGAGCATTTTCCAATGACCAATACATTGACTGCTGTTTGGTTGAGACTAATTGATTGTGTCTTTAAAATTGAGGTGTTGTCTGTATGAGATATGGTGCTTTAAGTACGTTCTATTATACATGTGCTGTAGGTCTCTCTCTACAAGGAGTATGGGAGGCTTCACCTTAGACATAAAAAGTTTTAAATTTTTGATACTTAATTTTCATCCAAATTTCATTCAGTCAGGGTGTCTAATTTGAAGAGTCTTCAATGAACTCGTCAGTGACTGACTGAGCCAGATTCAAACCACAAAAACTACTGAGACTGCTGCAAGCTGAAAACAGAAGCATTTTGGCTACATTTTTGCATTCAGGAAAGGGACATTTTAAGTACATTAAAATTAGACTTATCTTAACATTTAAATCAGTTTTGTATGCATTTTGCTCTTTGTCTTAAGTATTAATTTAAGGCATTTTTATAGTCAGCATTGCCTTATGGTATCTCTGAGCTTAGGTGCTTTTTTTTTTCTCCTACCCTCCCTCTTGCTGTTTTGGTTTTATACTTGGAGGCTTTTGAGCTGCCTGACCCTACTGTATAGCTGGCCGTAGAAGCTTCTCCCAGTCTTATCTCCTATGCTCGTCTTATGGTTACTGTCAAAAGAAACTGGAAAGGCCTTCCCCTTAGACTGTTAATGTACTTTGAAATTGCCTTGAAGTGTATGTGTGTGCCTCACTGCTGGCTTGTGTGTCTTTGAATCATCTTGCAATTACCTGTAGCTAGTTGTTAGCCACAAGTCAAAAGGTACCACAAATAAGTCTAACTAAGAAGACTGGTACTGCAATTCTAGTGGGATTAGAAAGGTACCTGGTCTGTCTGAGCTGAGAAGCACACAGGGAGTCTTAAAGTGAGAATTACTTGTTGTAGCTAGTTACTTGATTTGTTTCTGATTACTTCACCTTTGGCTTACTGGTGTGTGCTTTTACATTAAGAAGTCTGGGACTGCAATTCTAGTGGGAGTAGAAAGGTAGCCTGGTCTGTCTGGGTTACATATTAGAAACATGAAAGATCTAAAACACGAATGTATGTACATCGACACATAAAGGTCGATGTACATACACAGCGAAACACGTAAACGGTAAAAATCAAAACGCCGGACGTGTTTATTAGCCAGCAGTGCGGTGGTGGGGAGAAGGAACTATATCCTTTTCCCCACTTTAGTGCAGTCTCAGAGTTGGTATATTTAAGAAGGGGGGTGTGGGGGGCATAAGCCTGTTAATGTATTTTAATGTATTTTTTTATTTTGTACTTACCTGTGTGGTGCATATTGCTGACAAAACACGTTTGACATTTTGATTTTCACTGTTTTCGTGTTTTGCTGTATATGTACATCGACTTTTATGTGTCAATGTACATACATTCGCGTTTTAGATCTTTCGGGGTTTTTAATATAGACCCGTCTGTCTGAGGTGGAAAACACACATGGGAGCTTAAAGTGAATTATTTGTTGTAGCTAGTTGATACCTTTTTACGTCTGGCCAACCAGCATGCTTTTATATTAAGTCTACGGCTCCTAGTGGCAGTAGTAAAGTAACCTGGTCAGTCTGAGTTGAGAAATGCACAAGGAAGCTTAAAGTGAAAATTACTTGTAGATAGTTATTTGATTTGTTTACAGAACCTTTTCACTTTTGTGTCTATCTAAAGTGTGTTTTTTCATTAAGAAGGCTGGGACTGCAGTTCTAGTTGGAATAGAAAGGGAGCCTGGATTGTCCTTGTTGGGAAACACACAAGGTAGCTTAAAGTGACAATTACTTGTAGCTAGTTGATTCCTTTTCACTTTTGGCCAATCAAAGTGTGTGTTAACATTAAGAAGACTGAGACTGCTATTCTAGTGACAATAGTGAACTCACCTGGTCAGTCTGAGTTGGGAAACACACACAGGGAGTCTTACAGTGAGGTTTTCATCATCTAGAGAGCCTTTTAGGGGCTTATTTACTAGTGTCACTCCAGGGGAATTCAATATATATCAGCATGGGAGGACATAGTTAACAGGCCACTTTGCTTTGCTTTGGCAAGGTTGGTCTGTAACTGTCCCCCTGGGCTTTCGGATATTGGCTAAAAATCTATCCATCCTCTTACAGCTTTATTTAGACAATGTCAAAATGACAAAACTAACAACACAGCAAAAAAAAAAAAAATCAAAGTAATCCTAAGGTGTTCCTGCTCAATGCTAGGAGTCTAAAAAAAGGAGTTCCACACCCTGCAAGCTTTCCTCACTCTGGGGAATATAGACACCAGTCCTGTTACCAAGATTTGGTTTAAAGCTGCAGAAAGTACTCCAGCAATGGAAGGCTTCAGTGTCTTCCACACATTTAGATCAACAGCAGCACAGAGAGGAGCTAAAGGTGGAGGTGTCTCAATCTATGTTATCAAAAACTACAACTCAAGGTTGGTTAAACAGGATGATGCCTTGCAGTTCATCCCAGTCCAAGTCTATGTAGACAAGGTTCACCACCATGTACTGGCCAGCTACAGGTCACCCTCTACGACCCATGCAGCTCACAGCTCTTACCTTGACCTACTAGAGGTGCTCACCATCCAACCAAATACCCTATTCGCGAGAGACTTTAACTACCCCTCTATGGATTGGGAAACGTACAATGTCTCTAACTCACAGCCACAACAACATTTTCTGGACTTCATCAACACAAGCACCCTGGACCATATAGTGCACTCTCCCATATTGGACCTAGTACTCACCAACATTGGAGAGAGATGCCCCCTCCCCATAACACATCCTCATTGGTAAAGTTAGACCACAAAGCTATCTTCCTCAAAATAAAATTCATCCCAGAAACTCCAGCTGAACCAGTAACAGTTCAGAACTAAACTAAGTTAAACTACATTCTATTAAATTAAACAGCTTATGATTATAACCACTTCTAACAAAAACACTGATAACAGTCAATTCACTATCTACTCCACAAATGCTATGTCAGTCGCGCCAGTGGCACAGGCTAAGATATTGGGAATAACATAGACTCCCACCTAAAATTTGATAGTCATCTCAACTTAACTATTAAAAAAGTACATGCCAAACTGGGATCACTCTACCGTATCAAACCATTTCTTACTAACAACACAAGATCAGCCATTGCTCACTCCCAACTTTTATCCACCCTACTCTATGCATCTCCCATTCTGACTAATCTCAACAAAACTGAACTAAGCAAAATGGAAGCCTGCTATAACAGAATTGCCCGCTTTGCTGCAAATTACTCATATAGAACTCATCACTGTACTGCTTTGAGACAGCTCCACTGGCTTGAACTGCCCAACCTCCTAACCTACAATCAGCTCTGCCTCTATCATTCTATCAATTACCTCCTCAATAAGTGTTCTGCCCTCAAAAACCTAGTACAACATCACTCAGCCAAAAGGCCTCTTAGATCATCAAGCAAACTACTACTAGAAGTCACCAACAGCTACAATAGCTTTGGAGATGCGCTATATAGTAGTTCATTGGCTAATAAATGGAACTCTGTCCCCACTAGCATACAAAACACATCATCCAAAGGCTCCTTTAAAAACCTTGTTAGGCAATATCTCAAGCAAAGTTGGGCATGCCATGACTGCTCCCCAGGCTAGTGAAAGTGGATAAGGTACACATACTAAACCTAGAGTACTTAATAATAGTTTTCACATTTACTCACAAACGCTGGCTAATGTACAATGTATGTATTCTACCTATGTTCCAAATTTCAGCTGTACACCACAAATATATTAATTACCTTTATTTTTAAAGTAATATTTTCTTGTTTGATCCCAACACTGTAACTGTTAATGTGCTGCATACTACTGTAAAGAAATGTCTATTGTAATTGTTTGTATACTGATCATGTCTAAATATCTAAATGTATCTGTAATTTTTCTATGTGGAGCTTTTCTCCCTGGGCCTCTGTTGAAAAAGGGCCTTTTTGGCTCAGTCAGACACTCCCAGTTAACAAATGTAAAATAAAAAATAAATAAATAAAAAGTATGGCTTTTCAAAAATTCACGGCTCTCCCAAACCCTGAGAGCACAGCTACCTATGCAGAATTATTTACAGAAACCCTGTACAAACATGTAAATGGCTGCACTGAGGCTGCCATACCTACCAGAGATAAGCCCAAATCTAATGCCAAAAACAAACCACACTGATAGAATCCTTACCTTAACAGGCTATATAACAAAAGAACAAGTCATATTCAAAATCATATAGAGCAACTCTCATATAGACAAAAACTCTCTGATTCAAGTAAATAAGAAACTAAGAGGTCTAATAAAGTCCAGCAAGCAAATTACAGAGTCACAATAGTAACCCAGGGTAAGGACAATCACAAGGCCTTCTTCAACTGTGTCAGAAATCTTGATGGTAAATACTTAACATTGTTCCTAACTGGTGGTAAATGGCACAGCCTTCACTGACCAGTGTGACATAACAAGTCTCTGGTTGATAGATTTAGCTCTAACTTCACACCCCACTGCCCCCCCCCTACTAAGCGCCCCTGAAATTCCTTTTGGCATATCCCCTCAACTATCAACAGGAAGCAGGTCCTGGACGTGTTCACTAAGGTGAAAAACACTGCTTCAATGGGCCCGACAGTATCCTTGGTTGCTTCCTAAATAGCCTAAAACATGACCTATCCAGACTACTTGAAGTACTCTTCAGCTACAACCGCAAAACAGGTTATGTTCTCGATGAATGGAGTGCTGCAACAGTCATAACTCTTCATTAGGATGGACCATCAACAGACCCCAGGAAGTACAGACCCATCAATCTGGAAAGTCTAATATGCAAAGCCATGGAATTAATTATCATGGAAATGATTAACAAGGACATTGGCAACACACAAACACTGGACCCATCTCAGGTCTTGCCTACTTAACTTGGTAAACTTCTTCAAGAGGGTCACCATGGCTATGGCTATTGATGAGGGAAAAATAGTGCATACCACCTACTTTGACCTGGCCAATGAGTTTGATATAATACCCCACTCAGGTATTGTTGACAAACTCTCAGAACTATGCATAAATCCCTACATAACTTGCTGGCTTGACAGCTGGCACACAAATAAGACCCAAGAAGTCAGGATCAGTGAGACCACCTCCACCAAGTGACCAGTCACCAGTGGAGTACCCCAGGTCCCTGTTCATGGGATTGCTCCTGCTTGTCATCTACTTCTCAGAAGTCAAGGCTCACTAAGTTCGCAGATGACTATAAATTGAGAGCTAATATAGATTCCACCCATGGCACCAACATTCTACAAGAAGGTCTAACACAAAATGACTGGTGTGAAATGAAAGCCACAGATTAAACCTTGGTGCAAAGAAATGCATTATAGTGCTCTTTGGTAAAGCATCCACCCAAGGTAATTATTTCATCTATAAAACACCACTAAGAGTTAACCCAAGTCAGGGATCTGTGAAAATGGGTATAAAGTAATCTGGTGTTCGATCAGCACTTAGCCAAGATAGTAAGAAAAGCACACTATGTCGCCCACTCATAAGCAAAGGCATGGCATCCGGGTCCAAGGAAGCTATAGTGCCACTTTACTCAGCCCATATCACACCCATCATTGAGTACAATGCGCCCTTTGGTATGTTCCTAACCAGGCACTTGAAACAGTTGGAACACTATCAAAGATATGAATACCGTGTCCTACATAGGCAGCCTTAAAGTCCTATCTTTATACTCAGTCTCCTACAGATTACTGGAAGGCAGTCTATGCCTGGCATACAAGGCATCCTCAGATCCAGCTCTGATAACTCTCTTGCACATCCTCAAGATAAATAACAACAGAAACCCTAGATCTAAGGACCTGAACTTTGTATGCAACATAAACAGATCCTGCTGGAGGTACTGATATGTGTCTCAAAGGATCCCCATGCTATGGAATAAGCTCCCCATAAACATGAAGCAGAGTTCTTCCCTAACCTTGTTCAAAAGAAACCTTGATCATTGGATTGGAAATCGCAAATTCACCCCTGGTCTGGTTCGTATGTCCCAGATGGACAAATGTCAGCAGTAACTAAATTAATCCCCAACTAACATACCCCCCCCCCCTCCACACACACATAACCCTTAGCTACCTTTTTATTAACATACCCTATCATGTGGGGGTCCAAGGAACTCTGGGCCAGAACTGGGTTGGGTTGCATGGCTAAGCTTGTAAAGACCCTGGTGGTCATTAGCCTAGTATGAACCTATGAACATATCAGACAAAGCAGAAATATGAATCTTATTAAAGTTATTTAATTCTAGAGTACATTAATCTGTTTATATATATATATATATATATATATATATATATATATATGTGTGTGTGTACATGTATATACTCAACCACATCCATATACACATACACATATCCTTTTTATGGCCCGCTGCCTGCCAGTCATCCCCTTCCCATGACAACTCAGCCCATTCATTCCCCCTGTATAGCAGGAGTCAGCCATGAGAGACCATTATCATGGCAGATATTAGGGTTGCTTTTGTTATACCCTAACCCTGCTACCTTGTGAGGCTGATAGGTACAGCACTCAATGCTCTTCCTTGCACATGTGCACTGCTGTGTGTGCTTGACTCTGGCTGTAGCATATGCTACGTAGTGGACATGACTCTCTTCATGCTGCTGGCCTATGCCTTATACTGATATACACCTAGATTCTGTTAGCTAATTGTACAACCAAAGGTCTGGCCATTTCCTCCTTTGCCCCTGGATTGGTGAGTCAGCACCAGCCACTCACTGCCATCTTCTCAGCCCAACCCCTCCAGTTCCCGAGCACTAGTTGAACTCAGGTCATGTGGGTTACAATTAGGGATTTATCCCTCTCTTCAGTAGGACTGGGCTAATCTGTGTTAGATATTTTGTATGGATTTTATTACATAGACAATTATGATGAAAATAAAATACAAATGTAAACGGTTATGAGGCACTGTGTCAGAAAACAGTACAGTATTTATGTTTTAAGTATAATATTTTTTTTAAACCTACAGAGAATTGCTAGTAAAATTAAAGGGGTTAATTTTATAGAAATACACAAGGAGTCATATGGAGATTAAAGGAAGTAACTATCCTATAATATTATAGAGCAACATTAAGCTGTAACTATGCCCTAAGCAAAACATTCCCTCTATATAAAGTACATTTTCCTCCCTAATAAAGTAATCTTTGCAATGGCACATATAAATAAACATTACTCAGCTATTTCCTGCCTTCTACATAATTTCTCTTTTATTCAACTTCCCCGGTGCACAGCATATTTTGTGTGTACATGTGTGTGCATGTGTATGTGTGTGAAACCTCAAAATGCTTTCTTTAGGAATTTGTCTTATTGGTTCTTACATCATATTGGCTATTACATTTTAAGAGTTTTAAGTCAAGGAAAGGCTAGGTAGTTTGATGTTTGTTTCACTTCATTCCTTCCTTCCTTTTTTCAGTGGGGTCATTAAAGTATTGAGCCTCTGGGGACTCTCAACTTTTTAGCGTGCACTGTAATTTGTAGCTGCCTGCCTTACACTGAGGTCATTACCATATTGTGTCTTTATGAAATCTCAACTTTTTTACATATAGTGTTTTTGACCCCTGCTTTGTTTCCCTGTGTTACTCTGGCCATAGATCTTCTGACTATCTGGGGATTCACAGTCTTGTTACTGTGTAGTGTCATAGAGAACAGCTGATGCTAGAAAGGCAAGAAATCTCACATGACTAACAGATCAAGTAAATACAGAGGAGTAACTATAACTAACAAAAATCTAAGTAAATTTTGTAAATTAAGAATAAAGGGCTAATAAGAGTAAGTTGAAAACATGACAACACAACCACATGTGCAAAAATGGACAAAAGGGGTTGTGGATTGATGGATGGATAAAGAGCACACACAAATCAGAGGGTGTTACTTGAAGAATCTTAAAGTAAACAGTAGTTCTGAGTACTGCCATTTTTAAATGAATGGACTCAACAGACTGAGGAAGAATGATGGTCAATATACCATCATCTTCTGTAGACACGGTACTTTGTGGGAAGAAGGCTTAGCTTTGAAACAAAACATCAGTTTGGCCACTCCAGGTACATTTTGTGGTAGAACAGCATGTAGTTAGTTATAGTGGGATATGGTCATACTACTGCAGAGAACTACAGCCTACTAAGTGATGGTATAAAGAGTTTCAAACCCCCTACTAACACAGCCAGCAATGACTCCTATGCATTTAAACAACTGTATAGACTTAGCAGTATCAGCCTAGATCAAAACCAGCTTCTCCCGAAAAAACAAGCCACCCTGGTGGACCTCGAGTATAAATAGGTTATATAACAAAAGGAAAAAACTGTTATCTAAGAACAAGAGTGAACTTAGTCAGCAGAGAAAGAATACCCTCAGCTTGAACAAACAAATCAGATATCAGGTAAAGTCCTCTAAAGTTAGTTGTGAGGCTAAATTAGCATCCCTAGCTAAGGATAATCATAATGCATTCTTTAGCTAAGTCTGAAATCTATAAGGGAATGCCCAGCTATGTGTTGAATTTATAGTGGACTGTACCACTCATACTGAACCCGAGGAAATTGCCAACCTGCAAGCTGACAGATTTGACACAAACTTCACCCCCCATTCTCACCAGCCATACCCTAAAGCATAACTGACACCAGTCCTGTACCTAGTATCTCCAAAGAGCAGGTCATATCATACCCAAGGCCAAAAACATGGCCTCTATGGGACCAGATAACATCCCAGGCTGCTTACTAAACAATCTAAAACAAGACCGAGTGGAACCACTTGGCACTCTGTTTAACCACAGTCTGAGCACTGGCTTTGTTCCAGCAAAGTGAGAACAGCACAAGTAATCCCCTTGCACAAAGGGGTCCATCAACTGACCCTGGGAGCTATAGCCCCATAAGCCTAACCAGCCTTATCTGCAATGCCATGGAAAGTATCATCATGGACCTTATCAGCAAGGACATAGGCAACCTTCAAACTCTTAACCTGACCCAGTTTGGCTTCGTTGAGTGTAGATCATGCTTATTAAACCTAGTGGACTTCTTCAAGAATGTCATCAAATCCCTGGATGAAGGCAAAACAGTACATACCACTGATCTTCACTTAACCAAGGCTTTTGACACAATCCGCCATTCAGGTATTATTGAGAAACTCTCCCAGATAGGGATTAACCCATATGTCACTAGATGGGTAGCCCACTGGCTAACCAACAGAGCACATACTGTCAAATTTATGGAGTACACTTCTACCAGTAAAACAGTTACCAGTAGTGAACCACAAGGATCTGTGCTGGGCCCTCTACTGTTTGGAATCAATTTCGCAGAAGTCCAGGTGAAAGCGGATGGCCTGTGGCTTACCAGCCTCACTGATGATTGCAAACGGTGTGCAATTATTGAGACCCCCAATGATGTTAACATATTACAAAAGGAGCTAACACAGACAAATGATTGGTGCCAAAGTCACAGACTAAAACTAAACTCAAAAAATGCATTATTATCCCCTTTGGCAAAGAGGAAGTCCCTGCAAATTACAATATTGACAGCACCCCCCTAAGCTCAAACTGACTGGTGCAAGAGTTTGGAACACAAGTTGATAGCAAAGTAAATTTCAATCACCATGTGAACATAGTGGTAAGGACAGCCTTCTATATTGTGCACCTCATAGGTAAGGGCATAGCATCTAAGACTAAGGATGTTATAACTCCTCTCATCAGAGCACTAATAGAGTACAATGCTCCCTTTTGCATGTACCTCACCAGAAACCTGCAGCAGCTGGAGATACCACCAAGAAAATGCGGGGCCTACAAAAACATTAAAAGACTGAAAGCCCTGTCACTGTACTCTATATCATGCAGACTGCTGAGATGTGACTTTTGCCTGGCCTACAGAGCAGTCTCTGACCCTGCCCTAACAGAAATGCTGCACATCTGTAAGTCAAATGGGACAAGAGTCACTTGCTCCGGGCATCTCAACCTAACCTGTGACATCAACAGAACATGCTGGGGAGACAGATTATGTCTCCCAGAGATTGCTGCTCCTCTGGAATGAACTCCAAATTCACATGTAGCAGAGCTCCTTAATGACCTTATTTAACTGCAACCTAGACAATTGGATAGGAGACCATAAATTCACCCCGGGGGTGGCAGCTATGTCCTCATGGACAGGGGCAGGCAGTTGGTGCTGATCATAGACTCATCCTGCAAGTAAGGACCACCTAACCATGGTCAGTTATGGAACATGGGTATAGCATGGCTGGGCTTGTAAAGGCCCTAGGATCATTAGCCTAGTAACCTCCTATGAACAAATTTTGTTTTTCAGATTCTGCTGATAGTGATCCTTTTAAGGTTTGCTAGTTTCATTATTCTTTGGTATTACTTGAGAGTTAGAAGCAGAATTAGAATAAATAAGAAAATGATTGACTATACAAACTTATTACAATGTATCACAAATGGTAGATAGTTAAAAAAAAGTATGTGGAGAGCCAGAGCAATATAAATGTTTAAAATAAAAGTGATTACATATTTTCAGGAGCTGTATTGAATAAACAAGTTTTATTTCATTTTATTATGTGTTGGTTTGAATCAGTTTTTACATTTGCATTTTATTTCTTTCTTTTATTAATATCAAATATTGTTGAGTTTTGTGTCATAGCATGTTTTAAATAAATGAAGTCCATTACTGTTTGTTGACAAGTGACGTGGAATTCTTAATGTCCACCAGAGCTAAGGTACTGCTACTTTAAAGAAAGGACGTGGAGGAAGTTCAGAGGGATCTGGCAGCTGTTTGAGAGGATACAGCAGTAGGACCAAAGGGCTGTCTTCCTGAGTCCTTGGAAATCTTTTCAGTGTGCTGTCAGACCCTGTGATGGAGATCTTAATCTGATCACTGACTAGTGCAGAATTGCCATAGAGCTACAAACTGCAATTGTGTACAGGGATAGAGCAGAAACAAATCTGGGGAGCTAAGGGCCTGTTAGCTTAACATGATTTTCACAAAAAGTCATGGAGAGAATGCTAACTTTTAATTCCATATAATTTTTTTTTGTTCTTCTTTTGGCTTTTCCTGGTTAGGGGTCGCCACAGCAGAACTCTGGTCCGCTAATGATTAGCAGTAGATTTTTACCGTGCTGAGGTGCCAGCTCAATGCCCAACCTTCAACAAAGGCATATACTAAAATGACAAAAGCCTGTCTTTTAAAAAATACTCAAAAGCCACCTCAGTACTAAGCCTTCCAGGAGCACAGCATAGCACCAAATGTACAGAAAATAAAAATGGGAAGCAGAATGCAAGTAAGCCAAATAAACTATTAATACTTATAATAATTTGTTAACAAATAATTAATAATTCTTTCTAATTTCTCTCATTATTAAGTTCTATAGGGCCTAAAGTACCTTAGTTTTAAATGTACAAACTTTATTTAACAACAGTTCTTTAATATCATGACCATATTTCATTCACACTTTAAGTTATTCAAATATAGTAGCTTTTAAATCAGTAATTATCCTATCCACACCTAACAATGTGCAGTCACTATATTGTCAGTTCTCTTATTTTTAAAGTTCTAAAAGTGTTCTTGTTTCGGTGGTTGCAGGGGCATATATGGACATGTATAACACACACACACTGATAAAATGTCCCATATGAATAAAATGGACATTGTTAACCTTATCAGAATTTTTACAAACATATTTTCATATTGATTAATTACCATGGGATAGGTACCCCTATGGATCTCAGGCAGGTATGCTATAAGTTGCTTAGAGAACAGGAAGATCTGCCTGCCCTTGGGATGATGATGTACACGGACCAAATATGCTGCCTCCCCATGTCCTCATAAATCTGGCTAATTTTGAAATGCTAGAAGACTGGAAGACAGCAATTGTGGTACCATCTTACAAAGGAGGGGGACAAAAAATATGGGGAACTTTAGACCTGTTTGTTCTCAGCAACATTTGCAAGGAAGCTCATGGGGAGAATCCTGAGAGGAAGGCTGGTCATATTTCTAGATGACAAAAATCTTTAGGATATCAAGCAGTGTGGTTTCATTGCCAGAAGGAGCTGTCAGTCAAACCTAATCCACTCCTATGATTAGATTACAGGTGAATTTGACATGGGAGTATCAGTAGGCACAGATTATCTTACTTTAGTAAGGCCTCTGACGCAGTCCACTTATGTACAGGAAGACTGAGGTAGCTGGGGGTAGTATCAGGACTGAGGAAGAAGATAATGGCAAGGCTGAGTGGTAGGACATACAAGATTACGGTAAGAGGGATGCTGCCAGGAATTAGGAATCGGCTGCTGGAGTACTCTGGGATCTGTGCTGGATCCAGTACTTTTTAATGTGTTTATCTCAGACATATGCAAAGGAATAGAAAACAGGTTCAGCTTCTTTGCTGATTACACTAAGATAAGTGCAGCAGTTGAGAGCGAAGAGAGAAGGTTCTAGAAAGGCTAGACGAATCATCAGAAAGGTGAGGTAAAGTGTTCACAAATACAAAGTACTGTATTTATGCCCAAGCAACTGTGATAATGTGAGTGGGATAGGGGAAATGTTGATCATACCTGGAATGCACCACCTGGCATGCAGTGAGTTAACAGAGGTATGGCACACTGAACACTGGGGTGTATCAGGGGGAGAGATTCAAGAAAAAAGTAGCCAGGCCACACCTGGAGTACTGTGTGCAGTTCTGGATACCTTATAAGGAAAAGAACATCAGACTGATGAAAGAAATCCAGTAGAAAGCTACCAAGATGTTCTGAGATGGAAGGGAAGGAATATGAGTGAACACACTAGAAGGGCCTGAGCTCTTCTGTCTTAAGACTAGAAGAGACGAAAGGACATGATATTGATGTACAACATCAGATCAGTAAGTCAAAAAAGAAGTCATTCTTTACAGGAACAGAAGGGAGAGGAAGGGGCATAGGCATCAGATTGTAGGGACTAACTACTCACCTACTTCTCAAAGCACTTTTTCACACAAAGGTCTGTAAATCCATAAAATGGTGTATCATATTGGGTGGTAAAGATGGAATCCGTAGAAGCATACAAGAAGGTATGGGTCAGATAGAAAATGTTAAGAGGAAGCTTAAGTCACTTAAAATGGCAGGCTACATAGGCTTATTTTCTCTTTCTGCCTTGAAGCAAATGTAATTGTGTTGATCCATAAGTGCTATCCTAGTAATCTTTTTACAGTAATTTAAAATGTTTAAAATTACATAGTATATATATTCCACAGTGGTCTGATAAACTGATATAACACGCGTAGTCTACTTAATATAAACAAAACTGTGAATAAAACTCATAAAATAGTAATTAATAGATTAACAAAAATGCATAGAACATTTGAATTGAAATTTATATTGGGTATTGACTGTAGAGTGAAGCACTGTGTATTTACTTTTATGAAACTGGCACATTGTTTTCCATCTGATTGTGTTAGAGGACTTGCGTCATCTCTG
Source organism: Protopterus annectens (assembly GCF_019279795.1). Taxonomy (NCBI): domain Eukaryota; kingdom Metazoa; phylum Chordata; order Ceratodontiformes; family Protopteridae; genus Protopterus; species Protopterus annectens. Next base: position 324,554,370 of record NC_056739.1, on the reverse strand, counting down.
CACACTTTAGCCAGTATGGCTATTTTTATCTTATCCTGATTTCATTTTATAACATAGATGTTTACTGAAATATAAGCTTTAGTATAATCCATGAGATTATGCCTTTTAAAGTTCAGGATTACAAACCCTGAACACATGTGGAAATCGTTATTCACTTGCAGTTTTAGTATGCTATAATAATAATAACTGCAAAGTAAAAAAAAAAAGTGTGTGTTTACAGGACCTGCTATCTGTGGCATTACCTCTCCTAGATGGACAAATATGGGACAAATTAGTCTTCAAATGGGACAGTGAGGTTTCCACACACAAACAGGAACATATGAAAAGAATGATAAACTTTTTGACATTAGACAATGCTTCTTCTTAATCCTGCATTAACCCAGAAAAAAATATTTTGAAAATGTAATTTCCTTCTCTTGATAGTACAGTGCCAGAAACTGAAATTTATTGGCAGAAGCTGAAGCAGAGTTTGTTCATCTTTGTGGCATAAAAGTGAATTAGCTACTTTTAAATTAAACAATAACTTGATTTATGTTATATTTAATTCACCAATCTAATACAAACACAGGCGACATCCAGGGTAAATCCAAATCTGCAAAAATAATCTATTGATTTAATCACTGCAGCAACCTTTGGTCATAAACAATGCTAGAAAGACTTGAAACAGTTTTTGCTTACTGGTTCAGCAGGTGACTTGTGTTCTCATGTTAAACTTGCTATATATATATACGTGCTAGGCCATCCATTCTACTAGGCATTAAATGCTAACAATTAAAATGGTTAACCATAAACTGTACTGCTGACAATATTGAATTATTCATGACATAAACTGGGAGCCCATATTCTATGAAACTTCGAAACAGAAGGGATCACAGGAATGTATCCTGTATTTTGCGTGGATTTATGCAGTAGGTTTTCCTTTAATTAATTATTTAGACGGTGGTTACAAAGGTAAGAATAATGAGACGGGACTCATTTCCTGGCAGATGCCATTAAGCATGGGGATGGAATTTTAACTGAAAAACAGAAAGGAAAATGGGTGTAGAAGAAACCAGTGATGGAAAACTGATATAAGGTCAGCACAAATCAGCTGCGACCTAGAAATAAATGTATGCTGCAGTAATAGAGGTCATGCACTTTTATAAGAATACCTTCCATAACACTGAAGGAATTAAAATATGAAATGGTAGACCTTGATTTCAAATCCCATAATTTTCCAGTTTCATACTGTATGATCCTTATAGAAAGTAACCTAACTTTTTTTTTGCTGCCGAGATCTCTCCTAAGTAGTACACTTGACTATACGTTATCAAAAAAAGACAAAAGTAAAATAAATCTATAGTATACAAGTAAAAGCACTGCGTGTGTGTGTGTGTGTGTGTGTGTGTGTGTGTGTGTGTGTGTGTGTGTGTGTGTGTGTGTGTGTGTGTGTGTGTGTCTTTATGTGAAGCAGAAATAATAATGAAGAGGAGGCTGTTTGAGTAAGAGAGCCGTTTGCCCAAAACGTGTGTGTAAGAACAGGGAACAGAGGATGTGTATGTTACTGCAGTGTTCTTGTCAGTAGCTGACAACTGAGAATAAAAGGGCATGCATTGTCTGTTTAACCAAACTAGTCTTTAATAGTGAAGGCTAATTAATGCACCAATGACACAAATGGGGAGATGAATATGAGGAAAAACTATCTACTGCATTGTGCAGCCTTATTTATGATCCTAGAACACATGACACAACACCAAACACTTATTAGTTTGGCCTAATAGGGATGTGGACTGCAACACAAACAGCATCCTAAACAAATTGTACTCCAAAGAGTTAGTCTACCCTGCCTTTCTGAGTGCCAGCACTTCCCTACAACTTCTTCAGCCAGCCCGACTGAGATAGGCATCTTGAGATGGTGCAAGAATTGTCTCATGGTGTCTGATCACCATCTAGTCAAACACCATAGCAGTATGTGTGAGAGATATAGATATATAATCTCCTAGGGGGCAAAAATCTCACACATAGTAAACTCTGACACCAAAATCATCAGCAGTTCACAGCACATCACACCTCACCAAGGTCATCACAATGTACATAATCCACCATATGCTGAGGTTCTAAAGATTTACTAGCCTAAATCTGAAAGACCTACAAAACTCAACACAGACATGTAGCACACTCAGCAGGTTAAGCCTATTGCCTCACCTAGCACAAGGAATCCCAAATGCATGTACCTGAGTAAATAATCTAGCTCTGACTCTATTTTAAGACATACATACAAACCTCTTGTAAGGCTGAGCAAAGAAAGAGTAATGGTTAGTTGCTTGTCTGGTGTCATGATCTGTCAGATCCTACACACACTCAAGTCTTTGAACAGCAACTCTGTCATAGTACATGCGAGTGTCAGTGACTTGAGATGTACCTCCCTGGAATATATGAATAGAGACAAAATGAACATCTCAAACTATGTGCCCGAGGCAGGTATGATCACAGCCCTGAGCAATATTCAACTTTCTCCAAGCATGATGCCACAACATGAGCAAAATGTAATTGACTTCAATAATTGGTTGTTTGCTGCCCTTTGAATGGGGGTCCAATATTTGTTAGTCTAGGAGGGTCCCTAACCCTATTTAAGCGTATCTTGAACCATTGGATGGGAAATCAAAAATTCAGCCCTGGGCTGGCACCCAAGTCTCTGATGGATAGAAGCAGTCAGTAAATCATTTTGTAGCCAACAATCACCCTTATATAAGTGTCTAAAACATAACTTGTGCGACACATGTAGGTTACACAGTTAGCCTTATAGAAACCTTAGTGGTTGTTAGACTAGCATACACCACTGCTTCACCAGAAATGGTCTGCATCTGCCCCTGTAGACTTTCAGTTATTGGCAAAGACATTATTTCCTGTAGTGCCTTTTTTAGGCAATGCCAATCTAGTAAACCCACCAACACAATCAAGCAAGCAAGCAAAGGAAAATATGAAGGTTCTACTGATCAGTGCTAGGATCCTAAACAAGAAACTTCACTCCCTACAAGCCCTTCTCACCCTGGAAGATGTAGGCATCTGTGAAGTGATTCAGACATGGTTTAAAACAATGGAGAGCACTCCAGTTGTACAGGGCTATAATTCATTTCACACATTTAGATCAATTACTGTGCAGGAGGGAAAGAAAGGTGGGAGTTTCTCAATCTTCATCCAGAAGAGACTTGCATTAAGGCTGATAAAGCAGCATGATGCACCACAGTGTTTCATGTTCAAATAACCATCAGCATGTTCCTATACCATATATGTTAGCTAACTATAGGACACCTTCTATGACCCAAGAAAGACACAACACCTATACAGAGGAACTAGAAACACTCTGTTAAACCCAATACCATTTTCCTAGGTGATCTAAACTATCCAGCTATAGATTGGAAAACCATAACCAGCACTTGTCCGCAAGCACAGAGATTCCTGGACTTTGTCAATACAAATATTCTGGAACAATTTTTCATAATGCCCACCATGGAGGACAACATCTTGCATCTTGTTCCCATTAACATGGGACCAGCTTGTACCATTCCATGTATATCTTCCTCATGAGTTAGGTCTGACCATAGAGCCAACATAAAATTGAAACAAGAGACTCCTTCCACCCAAGGTACCTTTAGATATTTTTCTAAGACTACCTACCTACCCCTAAGTGATAGACTGGCAAGTTTCAAACCCCACCAAACCCAGTTAACTCATCTGAATATGCAGAAACATACACCATCACATTATACCAATATGTAAACAGTTGCACAACTGCAGCTGTACCCTGAAGGAGCAAGCACAGGGCAAACTCCAGAAACAGGACCATGGAACCATAATATCAATAAGCTGTACAATAAAAGAAAGAAAATCTTGACCAAAGGTCAGAAAAATAATTCCCAGAATATTAGAGCCCTCATCACTGAAATAAACAAACAACTCTACCAAAGTCAAGTTTGAGGTTGAAATATTAGCCTAAACCAAAGACGAGGTCTTTTTTAGTTATAAAAAAAAATGTTCGGGAGTCTGAATTCACACTAAAACCACTTTAATAAATCACCAACACTATTGCTGATAGGTTAAACGCTTTCATCACGGAGTGACATTATCAGAACGTTCTGATGATGTCACTTCGTGATGATAGTGCTTAACCTATCAGCAATAGTGTTGGTGATTTATTAAAGTGGTTTTAGAGTGAATTCAGACTCCAAAATGTTTTTTTTTGTATTCTTTGTATGGTTTTACATTCGTTTTTCTAGGTTGCGATATATCTTTTTTAGTTTTTTTCGTAATCTCAGAAGCAGAATGCTTCACTGCACAGAGCTAATTGTGAAGAATGTTACCTACACTGAGGCTGATGATATAGCTAACCCATTGGCTGATAAATTCAGCTCAAACTTTATGCCTCTCTCTCTCTCTCTCCCACAAGATATACCTGTAATCAACTTGTCTCCAGTTATCACCAGACAAATTCTTGAAAGTACTATTAAAAGCAAAAGGGTTCTGGCAATATCCCTGAATGCATCTTAAATAGCATGAAGTGTTGATTTAGCCTTGCCCTAACAACAGTGTTCAACCTCGACCTCCATATGTGTTTTGTACCTGCTGAATGGAGAACAGCTGCAGTTATTTCCATTCAAAAGGGAGGACCTCCCACAGACCCACAAATCTGACCAGCATCATATGAAAAGTCATGGAAAGGTTTATGAACTAATCAATAAGGACATGGGGAACCTCCAAACACTGGACCTGCCTCAGTTGACACTTGTCATACTGATGGACTCCTTTGAAAAGGTCACTAAAGCTGCTATTGTTACCTGAGCATTCTGTATGTTGTACAAGTACTACTGTAAATAGCTCTCATGGAGCTTTGTATGTAGTACTGCTAAATGTTACCCGAGTATCCTGTATGTTGTGTATATATATATACTACTGTTATTTCTCATGGAGCTTTTTTTCATGGACAACCTCTGAAAAAGGGGATTGTTTTCCCTGTTGGACTTTCTCAGTGAAGAAATAGAAATATATAAATAAATAAATATTGTGTTCATTTTCAGCGTAATGTGTTCCATTTGTTAAACATAGCTGACAGCTTATCTTCCTAGGATACAAGAGTCCCTTATTGCCCCTTACTCAATCTTGTGCCTCCTCAGTCATATTCAGGGCTTCATCCATGAGCACTATGAAGATAGCTTGTGTCCTTTTCTAATGTACACCTGCACGTCTGTCCACATGCTCATTCATATCCAGGAATGGATTACAACACACACCACACCACACCAATGCACTGAGGGATCAGCTGCAATTGTCTGCGCCCTCATAGTGTTATTGCTGTTGTAGTCACACAGGGAGAAGCTGTATGATGTATTACTTTGTAAGTTTTGGCTCTAGATTGGGAATCCAGTATGAAACTCTCATACAACCCTCTTCCCTCTCGCTTCCTACTGTAGTCCAAAGAAATTTCCTGCAGATGCAAGGCAACCTAAACATGCACACAGCATTAGTGACACTTCATATGTACTTAAAAGCTATATCACATCTTGTACTCCTTGACCTGGTAACAAAGGCTACTACCTTGTATCAAGATACTGTACCATGGAAAAAAGTTTGAAGTACAGGAATGGAGTTCAAAGCAGTTGCAATACAATATCACAGTACCAGCTGCTTCTGTTAGTTGCTGTTTGGGAGGGCAGCAGTCCTGATATGATACTATTGCTATATTCTTGCACAGTGTTTCCTGATTTTTATATAAAACAGCTTAAGTGTGTATGGCTTTATAGAACAGGAAAATTGTATCTATAAATTAGGGAACTGTTTTTTCTGTTTGGCACTGCTGTGAATCTTTATTCTGTATACTCAATGTAAATGCCATAAATAGCATAATTTATATTATGTTTATTGAAATGTTTATAACGGAACATGATACATAAGAAAGCCTTAGCAAACATTGAAATGAAAATAAAATACATAGGTAAAACAAATACACAGGCTGTTCACAACAGTGAATACAATGTCTGAAACTGGTCAGGAGTTTAAAAACACCTTTCTAAATAGAAGGGTCATGGGTACCTCCTAGACTAGCTATATATGTATAGTGCCACCAGAACCAATAATGCAGTGAACTCCACTGACCAGCTGCCTGGTAGGTAAATTAATGTTTTTTTAAAGATTCCAAGTGAATTGTGGCATAACAGTTAAGCTGTTTATCTTACAGACACAAGGTGCAGGGTTTGATTCCCGTATGGGGTAATTAGCTAGGCTTAAAATGGCCCACAAGGGCAGTTAGCCTAATACTAATCTATGAACCTATCACTGGTATTCTGGCCCAGCCATTTTATATCATTGTTGAACCACTGTAATCCTTCAGTTACTGAGTAAGAACCATAGGGAATTGTAGAGAGAAATACATTTAAATTATGTTTACCAAATCACACATTAAGAATGAAACCCATACCAATACAATGTGCCCATTTAATTTGGATTACATTGCTTGCAATTGCTGTAATGCTCCAGCTTCTGCTTCTTTCAGTTATGGGGGTGATACCATGTAACAACTTTTGTACTGAATTCAGAATCCAGTTTACACTACAGTCAATGTAGAGGTGGGTACAAGCACCCCAAAATAAGAAAATGTTTCTGGTTCTGGAGCAGAATCTTGTGGCTTGATCATGTCATTTTTGCAATAGTTGGAATTCTTTGCCTACATCATCCTTCAGTGATATGTGTAAGTAAAAGTAAGCTCAGTTTTAGGTCACAAATTCTAGTTATTAGTAATTAGATTTGTATAAGAGACATTTTAAAATTTGAATCATGTAGCATGATAGTTTCTTGTACTGTATGATGTAAGAATTTTGGTTGATTCATTCATCCCCCCTCCCCTTGAATTATACAGAGTGCTTTCTGACACTGCTTCTGTAAGCTTAACGAGTTTCTTGGGAATTTCAGTGAGTTCTTAATATCGCAGTCTTTGTCTTCAGGCATAAAACTAACATGTCTGTTCCCTGCTCAGAGTGGCTATAGGGGATGCCAACTAGGAAACCTTTAAATGTATATATTGACAGATGGAAGTGAAACATTAAATGACTTGAGAGCATGTTAGTTCATCTTTAAAGTAGCAGGTCGATTTATTATGATTTAGGTTTCTTAACAAGAATCTGTCGTCTCATGAACAGTAATGTTATAGCATCCCATTATACATATCACTTTTGAGTTACTGTTGTTAAAAAGCATCAGGGCAGGCATATCATTACCCTGGTATGTTTAAAGATTAGAGATCAGACTAGGAGAATCAGAAGTAAATACACCATAACTTCTAATGCTGCAATGTACACATATCTGTGGAAAGAACATGGCCTAGTAAATGAGTTTTCCCTCTTTTTCTTTCAGTTGTTCCTGTTAGGGGTCACCACAGCAGATCATCTGTTTCCATTTCTTCCAGTCCTCTGCATATTGCTCTGTCACACCAACCACCTGCATGTCCACTCTCACCCCATCCATAAACCTTATCTTAGGCCTTCCTCTTTTCCTCTTACCTGGCAGCTCCATCCTTAGCATCCTTTTCCCAATATACCCAGCATCCCTCCTCAGCACATGTCCAAACCAACGCAATCTCACCTCTCTGGCTTTGTCTCCAAACTGTCCAACCTAAGCTGACTCTCTAATATACTCATTCCTAATCCTGTCCATCCTGGTCATACCCAGTGCAAATCTTAACATCTTTAACCCTGCCACGTCCAGCTCTGACTCCTGCTTTTTTGTCAATGCTACCATCTCCAACCCATATAACATAGCTGGTCTCACTACCCTCTTGTAGACCTTCCCTTTCACTCTGACTGGTACCCGTCTATCACAAATCACTCCTGACACTCTTCTCCACCCATTATACCCTGCCTGTACTCTCTTCTTCACCTCTCTTCCACACTCACCATTACTCTGAACTGTTGATCCCAAGTATTTAAACTCATCCACCTTCACCAGCTCTACTCCCTGTATCCTCACCATTCCTCTATCTTCCCTCTCATTCACACACATATATTCTGTCTTAGTCCTGCTGACATTCATTCCTCTCCTCTCTAGAGCATATCTCCACCTCTCCAGGGTCTCCTCAACCTGATCCCTACTGTCACTACAGATCACAATATCATCTGCAAACATCATAGTCCACGGGTCCTCCTGTCTGAGCTCATCTGTCAACCTAGTAAATGAGTTAAGATCCTGAAATGTAAGACTTTGTCAAGGAATTGCATTATAGGGGTGGGGTGGGGGTGTGTGTGTGAAAACGAAAATGCTCTATAATTTTATATAAATGTTCAGCAAATATGTTATTAAAATGAAAAAAAAATGGTAGGGAATATACTTGTATATTATCTGTATTTATGAACAAAAAGGTCACACAGACAGACAATTTAGTAAAAACTGCAAGAAAGACCCAGCCAAGCTAAAATCTTCACTGTGTAATATCTTAAAGCTTATGTAGTGGAGGCCCATGGGATATGTGCAGTAGTGGAGGCCCATGGGAGATTTGCAAATTACCTCTTAAGGGCATAAGTTTTCCAGCTATATGGTTTCTGAATGCCCATGACCATAGCTCTCAACCTCTTAGTACAACAAATCTGGATAAAGACAAACGTTATGGGGGGTGGGGGGTGGGGCAGAGCCCCAAAAATAGGGACACATTTTAAATATTGCTGTTAGAATGTGATAGAATAAAAGGTCTTCTTGTGTTACTATAAATCTTCTGAAGTATATGAAGTCTAAAACTCAAATACCCATCATTATTTAGTGAATTCAGTCCTCACCGATTTGCAGCAAATATGAGGAACAGACCAGAAATATGAGGCAAAAATCTGGACGTTCTGCAAAAATCTGGAAGAGGAGGTATGCCCATGATGCTTTAATTTTGTCTTTTTTTAAAATAACTTTTAAAACTGTTAATGGAAATGCATTTTTATGTGAGACAAGTCTTGCAGATGTTTAAAAAAACTAGTTAGAGTTATGTATAACATACGAGGTTAAGCAACGGAAAACACAGATGTCCATGAAGTGGCTACATATAGGTCTGGGTCAAGAGTGCAGAGATTCTGCACATGCTAAAGAAGCTGATGAGTCGTGCTAAGCTTCTGGGCAGTGACACAATCATTTGTCAAAGTCAATGACAGGGATTAACTGAGTAGATACAATTGCAAAGGTACACCTTTCTTGCATTACTTAAATGGAAGTTTTACACAGCAAATGGAACATTTTCTTAGGATCTGGATTCTGGTGCCATTTTATCAGCAAAGGAAGACACTCCAGGACAAATTTTTTTAGAGAAGAAATCACTAATATGGTGTATTGTAATATGCTGGCTACACATTGTGCCTTTAGAAAGTAGAAATCAGTAGAAGTGCCATTATCTGGATTAATTCATTTATTTTATGATATATACTATATATTTTCAAGGCTGTGAAGATGTAGAAGCTGATCTCAAAAGCCAATAGTCATAATACAGAGAACAAAGCATGGAAGGGTCTGAAGCCCATTTTATCTCTCTCTCTCTCTCTCTCTCTCTCGCTCTTATACAAACACACACACACACACACACACACACACACACACACACACACACACACACACACACACGTGTGAACTTATTCTTTAAATACTTACAATTTACCCATCAGCACGTCTTTGAGATGTGGGAGGAAATCGAAGATACCAGAAAAAAAAACTATGTGAACACAGGGAGGAATGCAGAATCCACACACAAACCACTCCAGCTAGGATATGAACTAAATAATCTGAGATTCAATAGTAAGAACAGTATGAACTGTTATTCTACTATGGTAGCAAATTAAATAAAAATGAATTTAAGAAAGAAAACAAGAAAATGGGCATTTGCATCTTTTCAGATACAGCTATGCCTTAAATTATGATGTAGGAAACCACAACTATATCATCTATCAGTAAGCTGTATAAACAAAGTTTATCAGGTTATATAATACTGATCAAAGAGTGAATCAGAATAAAAAGTCACACAAGTGTTTACTTGTTAACATGCATAAAACTGGGCATGGTCTGTCTAGTGCACTGCCCCGGCAGGTGAAAACAAAGTGGTAATAAAGGATAAATAAATATGTAAATGAATGTCTTACATGACTTTCTTGTGACCTTATGCATATTAATGTCTGTTTCTAAGCAGTGTAGCAGATGTCGGATTCCAAATCCTTAGATGCACATTACTGTTTCATGGTGCCTAGGCTGGTTATAAACATACTTCACTAAACAAATTTTGCTCTTTAGAAATACAATCCTCTACTAAACAACTTGGCTGGCTGTCAACAGAATTATCTCTAGGACTGTGTTGTGTAAACACTTGCTATGGCATACCCAAAACAACGTATTCAGTGACAAGCCCTTTTGGAGAATAGATAGCAGACAGATGCTCATTAAAAGTGAATTGTTCACTGAATCTAAGGGAACCTGTGTGCTACTCCACTGGTTAATCAATTTGGTTACTCTTCAGTCCCATCAAATCTTGATGGTCTAACTGTTTAACAGAAATAAATAAAAAATAAACAGAAGATAGTATTCTGCAAATATTTTCACTGTCATGCCTCACAAAGCAACAGTTTAGTCCTCCCCGAAAAAAATCTCCAGACATTATTGCATTCAAACAGCAGTAACGAAACAAGAAGTCTAAGTAAGAGAACACTGAAGGATGATCATATGAATAGTGCCATTTATGCCAAAACCAGGTTTCAGAATAAACAGAAAATTATATGAACCCTAATACTTCCAACACATCACGAGGTCCATTTATTAGAATTTTGGAAATGGGTGAAGAAGCATCCTGAAAGATAAGGGCTTTATTGGGGACTTGTACATAAAGGTGTAAAGAGATAAACATAGTTCAGTATAGCTTAGCAAAAATACAACAATACCACGGTGTATCAACTGTGATATGAAATGAAATAAGATTAAAGTGACACAGATTAAGAGGTATCAAATTGCAGGATACAAAACAGATTAACACTAAGCATATTAAAGAGACAACAAGGATTAGGTGACCAGGCAAAATTCCCACACATCAACAGTTTGCTGAAACATGAATGCATGCATTAGTGGCACGATGTAGAAGGAAAATTTTTTTTTTTTTATTTTAATATTTTAAATTAATACCATTGAGGTCAGGACAGATTCAACAGTCAGGAACCTTATTAAAAGATGAGCTGCAAATGAACACACCCTACTGCTTTTCTCCAAAAAACCTGCTGACTTTTTCAGAACATGTCTTTTCAAAAATGAACTTCACATTCCAGTAGGAAACACAAGCTGAACCTTAGGCTAATGGGCAAAATATACTTATTAAGCATCATATATAATCCCTGCACACTCTACCAACAAATGCATCCATTTCCAGTCCTAATGTACAAGCAGTGTCCATCACTCTGTTCTAGATTTGGGGAATCTAAGTTTGCATTTGTACTGCCCAAAATAGGAAACAAACTAACTCGAATCATTGAACATTCTATATCTCGCTGTACTTTTCAAATATTAAAAAAACTTATCATGGGGAATGAAAAAGCGACACAAAAACACTGCTCTTGCCAAGTCTCACCTCCCTGGCACACCCTGCCTTCAACATGACACATGTTTCATACCTACCTCCTCTAATGATTCTCCTTCCCATTTATTCTTCTCCTTTCACGTCTGCATGCTGACATCTGTGCTTATTCTTCGCTTTAAACTGACATCCTTGCTTGCTGTTCCCTCTCCTGCATATCACAGTATTGTCCAACATTTAACTTCTGCTCTAAACTTTTTGTTTTCCTTTTTGGTCTAGCATCTCTATTATGTTCTTTTGCTTGCATTCTCTCTTCTTTCACCTGCTTACAAAGGACCAGCAATCATGTCTTGTATGAGTTAATAATCATGGAACCTGAACTTAACATACCTTTGCTCCCTGTTAATACCAAATACTTTATTGCTGACATTGAAAATACTATGTCTGGATTCCATTATCTCGTTAACAGGTAGTACGTGCATCATGATTTACAAAAGTCTGAATAGGAGTCTTATTTCGGTTTTGTGCTGCTTTAAAGGCCTAAGGGAATTGTGTCACATTAGCTGGGACTGTCAGTTATTTGACAAGTACTTGTATGTGAGTCTTCCTCAGTTCTGAGACCTTTGTTAGGTAGTTTTGAGGTAGACAAGGAATTTAAACCTCCAGGTATTGTATGTGAGTCTTCCTCAGTTCTGAGACCTTTGTTAAGTAGTTTTGAGGTAGACAAGGAATTTAAACCTCCAGGTATTTAATATGTACCATATTTAATAGTGTGTTTCATTAACTGCATTTTGAGTTTGTTTCATGTATATGTATAGGCATGGTACCCAGGGAGGGGGGAATGCAAAAATAATGTCCCAGATGTCATTGTAACATTTGATTGACATCCTCCAGTCTCTGATCTCCCAAAATCTTAGGAGATATCAAACACTGAGGTGCATAGGAAGATGACCGTATTCCAGTGGCAATCATACCAGTCACAGCAGCTGTTTCCATTACAATTTTAAGAAGCTGATAGAACACACCAGTGATTTACTGAGACCACCCACTTCCTCCATTCAGTAGGAGTGTTAAATTCAATGGTTTAAGACTAGGTGCTATGAAATGTCACAGTCCTATAGTCCTAGGTTTGATTCCTTCATTTACAACAAGCATATTATTTAATTTTTAACACGTAATTTAATTGGACCAGTTTTCCTGGGCTGCACTTTGAAAGCAACCCACTTGTACTTAGTGGATTTACCCAGTTCAAAAATGAATAATAACAAACATTCTTCAGTTCTGTCTCTTAAGCAAGTAGCAGAACCTGGCAAGGGCAATGCTGTTATGTAATACAGGACCACACAGACGTGTTTTCAGGTGGTTAAGGGCCTCAACGTGTCTTGAAAGTTCAACAGAAGGAAAGCAGTAATTCTTTGCTCTTAGAAACATGCAGCTCTTACTCCCCTTCTAGGTTTTGCTTGCACAAACATATGTAGACACAAACAATATTTTTGTCTGTAATTCTGTTGTTTAAAAGCAAGGAGGTCCCCTTTGTTCCTTTCTGTTCTGTTTTCTATTTCTGTAGTGCTGATCTCTTCCGCCTTGTAGAGTACTGCCTGATGTGGGATTGCTTTCCTTGGGGCTGCAAACTAAATATTCCAGACATTAACTGGGTTTTTAATCTGAGTGCCCAGCAAACTGATGGCTTTACCTCCTTTGCCAGTCTATAAGAGTTTTTATTTTACATGTCTAAGATTTCCTTTAGCCCAGTAGTCTGTATAACACATGCTAGTGTGTGCATTATGGTATGATACCTCATCTCCTAGGGATATGCATATGGTCATTGGCTAGGTTCTAGTTATCCCTAGGAATGTGGTTATTACATTATGCATAGTGCCATAATTTCTTATTGTATTTATAAAGAAGGTGTTTTATTTTTATAAGCTTGTTTATATTTTGGCTATATTTCTAAACAAGCAGGAGTATATTTTATTTGGGTCATAAAAACAATAGTTTATCCAGCTAGTGAATCAATAGTTCATACCAAGACCAATACCTCTTATGATATTAAATATGGACCTTGGTCTCCTCACATCATTTTCTTTATTTCCTAAATTGATACAGTTGATTTAAGGGACAGACCTATTTAAACTTGGCATTAGGGTTGCTGCTTCTCTGTATTTGGTTCTTAAGTTTAGTTCTTAGCCTTAGTGCCATATGTGCAGAGACTATATGGCCTGCCAGGGGCTCTGGTTTCACAGGTGAATTGGCATTACTCAGAATTGGTAGTAAGTGTGTATGTCATATGTACTGTATATCCAGCAGTAGATTGGAACCATGTTCAGGGTGAATATCTATGCCTTGTACTCATTAAATATCTAGATAGGGTCTGGCTCCTGCGTGATCCAACAATAGATTAAAGGAGATCTATACCTACAGACTGAAAACATGTTTATTTCATCATGTCTTGATGTTTTCTACATTTTAACACCATTTTTGGACTCTATATACTTTTTTATATTATTAAATGTAATTCCAGAGACTGTCCACATAGGGACCGGCATCTTGATTTTTTAGTCTACATCTAGGTATCCCACATTGCAGTGTTTGGCTTTAAAATATTACATCATAACCCCTAAGCTCCTGTCAGTGCATTGAATTTACATGTGTTTTCACTTATACCCTACTTTCTTTTAGTCAGTCAGGTTTAATTACCATTTCTTGCTTTTCAATGACTACTTAAACAGGGATAATCACACAGAACAATATTCCCAGTGCCTGTTATTACTATTTCTTTCTAAAGTGGCCAATTCTCATTCTTTTGTTATGCCTGAGTTGTAGTCTTTAAACTCATCTCCCCTCCCCCTAAACACCTCCCCATTCATATCTGTCAAAGTAGCAAATTTGATGTGTTTACTTTTGTGATTGAGAATACTGTTCTGTGTAATTATCCTTTTTGTCTTTTAAGTCCTCATTGAAAAGAGAGAAATGGTAGTCAATGCACTGATAGGAGTTTAGGGCCAGCGATATAATATTCTAAAGCCAAACACTGCCTTGTGGGATACTTGGAGGTAGACTAAAAAATCAAGATGCCGGACCCCATGTGGGCAGACTCTGGAATTACATCTAAAATATAAAAAAGTATATAGAGTGCAAAAGTAGTGTTAAAGTATAGGAAACATCAAGAGTTGATGAAATAAACATATTTTTTTCAGTCTATGGGCTCAGTTATCCTTTAAGGAAGTGATTGGAGAAGGGATTAATGATACTGAGAAATCTGTCTTCATGGTGATGTCTTTTTAAAAATACAAAAGTAAAGACAGCAGAAAATTATTCAGGTTGCTGATTTTTAATGTGCATCATCATATTCTGAATTTAAAATAATTTCTCTTTTGGATGGTACTTTTTCTACAGGAATCCTTAGAGGTAATCATAATAAAAAAATCTTCTGTCTAATTATTTTAATATGAGAAGTGCGACAAAGCAACATTTCAGTTTATGCATATTTACTCCCTTAAGTATTCTAATGTGCTGAAGCATTTTCTGTTACTGCTTAGAAGTGAGAGGTTTAATTGCTTGATTCCACATGTGTATGTTTGACTCAGTGAAAATCTAGTAATTGAGTTCTAGGTATTTTAAATTTACATAGAAAGTTAACACAAAAGGGCACAAGTTAGTTGTCTGAAAAATAAAGAGCTAGAAACCGCCCTTTGCAGTGATCGGCAATGTACATGCTTTCTGCACTGTGATGTCCCTTTGTCTTGAAATAGTGATAAATATGTTTAATTTTCTCTTCTGTGTATGTGCCTGTATTAAAAATACAAACCAGCATTCATTCTAGAGTTACAAGGATAGATAAGTGGGGAAATCTTATTAATACAGGCTGCATGTGCCTGATTTCCAACAAGACAATTTATTTTAATATGAGAAGTGCGACAAAGCAACATTTCAGTTTATGCATATTTACTCCCTTAAGTATTCTAATGTGCTGAAGCATTTTCTGTTACTGCTTAGAAGTGAGAGGTTTAATTGCTTGACTCCACATGTGTATGTTTGACTCAGTGAAAATCTAGTAATTGAGTTCTAGGTATTTTAAATTTACATAGAAAGTTAACACAAAAGGGCACAAGTTAGTTGTCTGAAAAATAAAGAGCTAGAAACCGCCCTTTGCAGTGATCGGCAATGTACATGCTTTCTGCACTGTGATGCCCCTTTGTCTTGAAATAGTGATAAATATGTTTAATTTTCTCTTCTGTGTACGTGCCTGTATTAAAAATACAAACCAGCATTCATTCTAGAGTTACAAGGACAGATAAGTGGGGAAATCTTATTAATACAGGCTGCATGTGCCTGATTTCCAACAAGACGATAAATAAAAGAAGGCAAAACTTGGGAACTTCAGAACAGAAAGATTTAATGGCATGTCAGACAGAAAAAATATTAAGAAGATACACAGGAGACAATAGATAATTATCATTTTGAGTAGGGAAGGTAAATAACATGCCCTGTAGTATAGAAATGAAATTTGTTAAGATGTAATAAATGCCATGTTAGGATATTGAATGTCCAAAAAAGATTAAGGGCTTGTAAAAGTAAATAAGTTTTGGAAAGCTTTAAAATTTGTACAAATTAACTGGGAATAAAATAAAACTTTGTATGCTTAAGTATTATTGAGTGCTATGTGCAAAAACAATATTCTACTATAAAGCAAACCTACAAACATTTTATAAGGAAAAATAAAACTGAAAAGAATTATCACCTTGTTACAAGTCTACGCGTTAGAAAGATACACTGTGTAATTTTGTATCCCATCCTGGTGGGCTTAACGGTGGCCTTTACAAAAATAAAATTAGAATAAAAATAGAATAAATGTAATAAAGTAACTAGGATTTGAATGTTGCATCTATGTAGATTACTGATTAGTTATTTGTTAACTAAATGGTTACCCGGTGGCTGATCTACATTAACTTTTTTCATCTGACATCTGGGTGAGATACAGGCAGGTCTGAAGATAGCGTTGTAAATAAGAAACATAGGCAATGCATGGGACAATATTGGCAGAAGAGATACATGTCAAGGACTAAGAAACAACAGCTATTGCCAAGCCTGTAAACTTGTAATTCAGTTTTTAAAGAGTAATACGTGTGATGATTAACCTCTACATAAAATTTGTAGTTAAATTCTTGGAGTGCCTCATTTTATGCCCATGTTAGTTAATAAGCAGCCCATGCTGACAGGCCCAGATAGTTACTGGTAGAGCTTAAATGGAGCAGAAAAGGGTACAGGAAAGAAGTCACACTATAAGAAAAGGGCAGTAATGCAGTGTACACCAGTTAGACTGATGTGCCATCATTGAGTGGTGTAAAATTTTAACTGTACACTACATGGGAGACTCTCGTTTTCCTGAAGTATAACAGCATTTAAAGTTGATTATGTTAAATTTGGGGTTGCAAGGATAAAGTTCCTTGCCTAAACATGAACAGGGATTCTTCTTCCACAGAGAAAAAGTTTATTTGAAAAGTGATCTTGCAATTTGTGCAATGACCATTTCAGATTGTCTGTTTGCTTCCAAAATAATATCTGCAGTTGCATCCATCGCACTTCCATTCCTAACTTATCATACCTTGAAAGGGTGTTATTCACAATAACAAATAGCTGTTCTATTAAGGAAGCTGAGGAAGTATCTTCTAAAATCCAGGAGTCTGGCAAACATTTAATGACAAGCACACAATTACTCAATGTTGTGGGTCTTGACACTGAGGAAGCAAAATCAGGCAGTTTGAAATTAGTTCTGTTCTATAAAGACTGAGTGTGCTACCTGTGCTTGGATTCTATACATAGATTTGCACCTGTAGGATAGGTCTGCTAGCAAGCAATTGGAGTAGTCCCTATGGAATCATTCAAACATCATCAGGCCAGTAGCAAGAGCAGATTGTTCCTTGTTAAGGAACCTTTTGGTCTTTATTATTATTATGCAGTGGTATCCTTGTTGGAAAGAAATTGCAAGAATCTGCATTTCTTTTATTAAAGAGTTTGGACAGCATTTCTACTGAAAAAGGCCATACTCGGGCAAAGCAATTTGAAACCCTAGGAGGTCAGTGCTCTGGCTTCTTAGCTGGCGAATTCCTGAAATATAACTAAAACTGCTTACTAATTTTATTACTAATCAGATTACTGCAATACCGAAGTATAAATGAAAGATACAGTTATATTTCAAGATAATTACAGTTTTCAACTGTTTCACATGCAAGCTTCAAGTCCCAGAGTGTGCTTAATTCTCTGGTATCTCAAATGACATATTTTTGGTATTGGTGACATTAGCTTTTGAGCCATGAGTGTACATAGTGTCTAAAAAGGGTAAGTAATTAATTTGCAATTGTTGCTAATTACATTATGTGAAAAAGAGGTCCTAACCCTTCCTAGCCAAGATTATGAAGTACAAAAGAATGCTGTGTCCAAGCAAATAGATTATCATCAAGCTGATGAACAAGTTAAACAGTAATGCAAATCGATCAAAAGGCAGAAGCAGTTTGGCAATAAAAGTCACAAATTACGTGGAAATGGAAAAATAGTAATGCATATAGTACTAGCTCCGTGGGACTCCAGCACTTGGGGAGGACATTATTGAATAATGCAGCATTCACAGCTTGGACTCTACTTGTAAAAGATTTTCTAAATTGGAGCAGACGCTTGAAAAGGTTGCGGGTTTGTCGTTGGGATACTTGGACATGTTTTCACATGGGTTCAAACACAAGGTAAGATGGCCATGACATAGGAGGACAAGCTTACTTTTTTAATATGAATGCTGAGAATGAATGCTACAAGAGGAATAAGTCCCTGGGATTTAAGTTGAGAAGGCTGGAGGAAATAATATCCTTGTATGAAAACATGATGAATGTATTGTAGCTTGAGTCATTTACATTACTATCATTTTAATCAAATTAAATGGACAATGGATACAGATGTAAATGAAAATGAAACTGAAGGGTTTGAATATCCTGTGGTACAGTAAGTGGTTGAGGTGATTAGGTCTATTCTGCTGGAAGTATTGAAGAAACAGGAAACTTAGGTGCGCTCAAGCCTTTCACATATCCCTTTTTTGTACCTTTATTAAATTATCAGTTATGACATAGGCAAGCGTACACTTATGTAAAAGAAAACAAACCTTATTAGCTTGTTTCCAGTTACATACATTATATATATCACATATGTTCTTTTTATAACTACCAGTCCAACATTAAATAAGTTGCTAATATTGCCTTCCCTTAAATCTCACTCCTCCTTCAGAACATTCTTCTGCATGCATTGTTCTTACAATTTCCATTTATTTCTATGTAATTTGCTCCTGCCCTTTTCTAAAGATCCTACTTCCAGTTCTTTTAGCTCTCTTACAATATTCACTACTTCTAGTACAGTTGGTTTAGACTTTGATTTCCATTTCTTAGCAATTGCTTTTTTGGCACACACCAAAATTAAACTTAACAAGGTCGTACTATGTCTAAGTAATTCAGATCATGGCCCCATCTCAGAAAGAATAATTTTCTTAGTTATGCCCATTTGCTCACCCGATATTTCTGACAGACTACTCTGAATAGAATTTTTAAAATCTGACAACTCATTACACTCCCAAAACATATGTTTCCAGTTACCTCTCTTTTTTCTATCACATCTCCAGCATTTCCAATCTACCTGATTCTTTGGAGTCTGCTTGGGTATAAAAATACCTATGCAAACACTTCCAAGCAAACATCCTAAACCTTCTAGACATTATGCATACTTGGGAGTCATACATATGTTCTCCCATTGTTGCCTTGTAAATTGCTTGTCCAATTTCTCTTCTTCATTTTTTCTAACCTCCTCTGATTTATTCCTATAGCTATTGTGGAATATTTTATATGCCCTACTAATTATCCTTTTTTAGCAGCAGCTTCTGGTTCTAGATTCATCTAAAACATGTACCAGAGCAAGTCTTTCACTTAGAATTCTCCTATCCCTTTCTCTTTGCCTATACTATGATATCAGTCCCCCGGTAGGGAAGGCAATCACTAGACTGCAGTCTGAATGTCTTCCTGGCCTATTCCCATTCTATTACCTTTCATTGTCTTATTTGCTCTTAATAGTAACCCTAAAAGTAAATAAAATTAAAGTGCTGAGTGCAGGTTTTAGGCCCTTCCATTAAACTTACCTGTCGTGTGGTTCTGCCCGCTCCGCTCCCCCTCACTCTGCTTGGGCTCGCTTCACCCCCCCCCACTCCCAAATCCCACCCACTTCAAGTATCCTTAAATTTATACTTTCACATCATTGTCTGGTCACACCCACAACCCCCTCCCACCACCATAATTTGTGCTCTCACCCTTTCACTCTTCCCACCTTGTCACCAATGTTCCCATTTTCCCCACCTAACTTCGGCTGCCTGCTCTGTGGCTTGCCTCTCTCACACTTAACTCTTTCACTCCCTAGCACACCTACTATCTCCTCACATACTCACTATTTCCACCCCTCGATCCTGTTGCTTCCCTCACACTGCGTATTTCTAGCCACCACACTTCCCTAATATATTTCTTTATATTTTTCCTATAACCCTTCCCCTCCTTGTTCCATCAC
The DNA here is from genome assembly GCF_019279795.1 of Protopterus annectens. Taxonomy (NCBI): domain Eukaryota; kingdom Metazoa; phylum Chordata; order Ceratodontiformes; family Protopteridae; genus Protopterus; species Protopterus annectens. The sequence goes on along the minus strand of NC_056739.1, from coordinate 324,534,242 downwards.
ACAGTGCTATCCTTACTTTCTATTTCTCCCACTTCTAATCTCACTAGCCCTAAGCATTTCCCACCACACTGAGCTCCATATCTTCTCCTCTTCCCCCACCTTTCCCTTTCCCAGACCTCTTCCAACATATAGCCAAGCTCCACTGACTATTGCCCCCTCTCTTTTCTGTCTCTCCCCCCTTCAATGTCTTAAATTTAAACTCGTGGCCTACCTTTTTCTTACTCCTAAGTCCAAACTTAAGTACCCCATTCCCCTTACTGACCATCCTCACCTTTTCCATCTTGCCTTTCCTCTTCTGGTTTCTGGTGGCATCCATCCCAATCCTGGTCCCTCCCTTCTCTCCACTCCCCCTTCATCTGCTGACCCCACCAAAAACATCCTCAAATATCTCCAGCCCCAAACATCTCTGTATCTCTGCAATGAACATCCAAACCATAAACAACAAAACGTCCAAACGTCACGCATGGTTGGCGCAACACAAACCTCACATCCAGACCCTAACAGAAACCTGAGTAAAACCTCATATCAATTCCTCTGAATTTCTCCCACCTCAATACAATATCTACAGGTCTGATAGGACACCCAAAATAGGCGGTGGGGTGGCTATCTTGTACTCTGTCTCACTGACGCTAACACCTATAGACATTACCCTGCCTAGTTTCTCCCCTGCTGAACTACTGCTCCTAGACTGCCACATCAATAACTACAGGAAGTTTGCTATTGCCTCTATCTATATCCCCCTAGGTAAAAACATCCCTATCCTTGAACATATAGTCTCCTGGATAAACAACTCCATCCCCTATGAAACCATCATTCTTGGAGATGTTACTATAGATTGGAACTCCCTTATTGGTGACTCACCCCAACATTTCATATACCTGTATGGATTCTCACAATTGATCACTACCCTTACCCACTACAGTAAAAACGCTACTGGTTCCACAATTGACTGGATCTTGACCAGCTCTCCTAACAACTACTGTAACCCTTCTACCTTCCCTGACTCTATTAGTGACCATTCTCCCATCTCTATCTTAAGGCACTCTCCTCATCTCTCTAAGCCCCATCTCTGCAGAGATTGTAGGAAACTGACTAATTTTTCCCCTGAAACCTTTAACTATAGACTCTCTGCCATCAACTGATCTTTCCTAAAAACTCTCCCGCTCAGTGATGCTGTTACTAAATTCAACCACATTTTCCTCGATGTCCTAAACTCTCTTCTCCCAACTCGTAAAATCAGAATCAAATCTAATTTTGTACCCTGGCACTCCAAAGCTACTCATGTTTGATGCATGAAAGAGATGCTCTATGGAAAAAAATGTCAAACCACTAAAACTCCCACCTTTCTCCAAAGTTATAAGCAACTCAGAAATCGTGTAAAAAAATTGTTATTTTGGACAAACGCCAATATTTTACTAAATTTCAAAGCTCTCACCTAAATGGCCCCCCAAAATTCTGGATTTTTGTTTCTCCTTCTCTTATGTTTCAGAGGAATTAGCCCTCCAAATCAGCTTTTGTTCGCAGGCAGTCTCGTCATCCACTAAAGGGAAAAAAGGGTTCTATAAGTGTGCCTCTTTTTAAGCTCCTACATCCCAGAAATCTACTTTTCAGGAAAAACTGGGTTCTATTTGACAATTTGCTTCCCCCTTTCCCTCAGCCAGGTTCCCTTATCCCTCTGTCTTTCTCTGTCTCTTCCAAATTGGTTAAAGATCACAACAGACTCTTGGGTTCTGTCCATTGTCCTCCAGGGGTATTTCATGGTTTGGAAATCTCTTGCTCCCTTTTTGGTCATCCCTCAACCTCCTCAGGAACAACTTCCTCTTTTCTCAGAGGCACCCCATTCTGTTTTTGTCCAGGGCACCATTCAAGCTGTGCCTCTTGCCCAGGTAGGGAGTTTTTTTATTCCAGAATGCTTTTGGTTCCCAGAAAGAAGATCACTTGAAGACCAATTCTGGACCTTTCCTAGCTCAACATCTTTCTCAGGATTCCTTCTTTCTTAGTTTTTCAGAGTCAAGATGTCTCTTTGAACTAATTCTTCTTTTATGCCCAAGTCAATGAGTTGTCCCTTAATCAGTCTATTCATCTGCCTTACTTTTTTCCTTTCTCTGAAGTCTGCCAGTGAGAAGGCTCTATACCTTGGATTTACATAGACAGCTCTGATATTATTTGGATAAAACTAAAGTTATTCACAAATCTGAGCAGCTTTTTGTTTCCTTTTATCCCAGGTCTTTGGGTTTGGCTGTTTATAAGCAAACCATCTCTTCCTGGATTTCTAAGTCCACTTATTTTTGCTATTGTTTTCTTGGTAATTGTCTTTCCTCTTCAGTAAAGGCTCATTCTATCAGGGCTGTTGCCTCCTCTTGAGGGTTTTTTGAGGGGCTGGTTACTATTCCCATCATTGAGTCTGTTACTTGGTCCTGTGTTCATACTTTTACTAAGCATTACAAGTTGGATGTTATTTCCAGAGCCAGAGATGGCTTTGCCAGGGCTATCTGGAAGGCTGTTCTGTGCCATCCTCTTCTCAACTTTATCTTGAGCTTTTATACTCTTCTTAGGCTATGAATGTTGCAACATTGATATGGAAGGAGATAATACAGCTGTGAAAAATCTTAGCATAACAGTAGATGTCCTACTCTTCACTATTGCAACATTCACTCCCTCCCTTTTGCCCCCTCTGCTGTAGCCTATTCCTTCATGCCCTCCTGGCTGAGGGGATCTTCTCCTTTTGCTCCTTCTGAATGCACATTATTTCCTTGTCCCTAGTGTCATTCTGTTCCTCCTGAGGCTTTTCCAGTTCTGAGTATATGCATCCATTCATCACCTTTATGCCCTTTACCTTGCTTGCAGAGCCATTATGTGTGATATACAGCGCCTATAAGTACTAAAGGCTTTAGTATACTGGGCAGATGTTGGGCTGTCCTTGGCAGGAGATCCATTGGGTTATGAATACTGCAATAGTGAAGAAATCTACTGTTACTGTAAGATTTTACACAACTGTACTTTCTATTAATGTTACCAAATGTTTGACTCCCTTCAGGAAAACTCATTGATCCATACCTATCAATTTTAACACATTTGCCATTCTTATAGCTATTATAGACATAAACACTTTATAATTATGGTTTAAAATTGAAATGGGTCTATATGAAGCTGGGTCTGATGTGTCTTTACCATCTTTAGGTATTGTAGCCCCCATGGCTTTCTTCCAAGTTGTTAGTGCTTTACCTCCTTTTAAAATACTATTGAAAAAAACATCCACTTCTTTATTATTTTCTTCCCTCCTTAATTCCAGACTTCCACAAGAATACCATCTGTTCTTGGAGACTTTCCTACAGATTGATTACATGCCACTCTTTTTTATCTCATCTCATCTCATCTGTTAATTGTTGAGCCTTTTCTTCCTCAAACCTTGGCATACTTAACTCTTCCATAAATATTTCCATTTGTGTTCTTTCTTGATTTCCACATTTCTTTGTTTTAAACAAATTTTCATAAAATTTCTGGAATACCTCTAGTGGAGCTATGGTTAATTTTCTTGTTATAGTCTCCCTAAATTTGGCAACAACCCTTTCTATGTTTTGTTGCCTAAGTCATTGTCCTAAATGTTTTTGTGCTCTGGAGTTATCAAATAGAGTTGCTCAATAGCAGTCTTTCTAAACTCATGCATATTATCCAGATACTCCCTTGTTTTCTCTTTAACACTCTTCAGTTGCACCTCTTCTTATTCTATGAGATTCCCTGTATTCTGCAATACTTTAACCTGTGTCAGCCCCTATAAATAATCCCTGTTAATTCCTAACAATATCTCTTTTTTATTCTACCCTATTTTAAACTTCACTTCCATTCTTTCCCACTCGCTAGCTATAACACCTGGAGAAATTTCCATCTTCCCTAATAACTGTAGAATAATTTCTACTATTAATTCCTTATAGGGTTTCCACCTTTTAAGTGGGCCAAAGTGCGGTGTGGAGGTGTGGCCAATATGACACTAGCCACACCCTCTGCTATGACATCATCACAGGAGTGGTGGCTGCTGGAGTGGCTAGCTGGCTGACTGGTTAACTGCTGGAGTGGCTAGCCAGCTGGTTAGCTGGTTGGCTGCTAGATTGGCTAGCTGGATCCATGAATGGCTGGAGTGGCTGGCTGGAGTGGCTAGCTGGCTGAGAGGCTTGTTAGCTGATGGAGTGCCTAGATGGATGGATGAATGGCTGGAGGGATGGATGGATGGATGGCTGCTGGCTGGTTGCTGGAGTGGCTAGCTGGCTGGATGACTGGTTGGCTGCCAGAGTGGCTAGCTGGCTGGAGTGGCTAGCTGGATGGATGAATGGCTGGAGTGTCTAGCTGGATGGCTGCTGGCATGGCTAATTGGCTGAATGAAGGGATGGACGAATGTCTGGCTGGCTGGCTGGATGACTGAATGGCTGGCTGGCTCTGTAGCAGGGTGGCTGGCTAGCTAGCTTGCTTGCTGGCTGGATGACTGAATGATGGCTGACTCTGTAGCAGGCTGGCTGGCTGGCTAGCTTGTTTTATGGCTGGCTTGGCTGTTAGGAAAAAGAAAAGACAAATCTCAGTCTTACTTTTGTGCAGCTGTAGAAGCACCAAAAACAAACAGCTCTACAGCTGTGATCCTTGTATGGCTCTTCCTACCCAAATCCCCACCCCCTTCATGAATTGCAGCCAATTGCTGCATGATTTAAAACACCCAGACCTAACAGGGAACAGGTCTGCATGCAGGTCCGAGTCGGTGATGTAAGTGAATTGCCTTGGAAAAGCCAGAAATAATTGTGGCTTTTCTATGGTGATTTGGTGTGATCAAAAAGTGGGACTTTTAACAGTGGGCAACAGGATAAGGTAACTCAACCCACTGATTTCACACTCCTCAAAACCGAGGTGGAATCCTTCAAAGCCCCCGGGCCTGTGGAAAATATGGCCCAGACCGCAGAATCCTGTATAAATGCATTCTATGAACACCTTCAGGAATGCATGGATCATGCAATCCCAAATAAAACCAAGTCCCAATCCTCCAAAGGCAGACGTCCTGTCTGGTGGACCCCAGCCATAAACAAACTATACAAAACAGAAGGAGGAAGCTACTATATGATAGAGCAAAATCCCAAAAAGGGAAAGCATCTCTGATCAGTATTAGCAAAAAACTATGGGCACTCATAAAATCATCTAAGGCCAGCTTCGAGAGAAAAATTGCACAGGACGCTAAGGATAATCACAAGGCTTTCTTTAGTTATGTTAGGAACCTGTATGGGAATTCCCAGATATGCTCAGAATTAGTCCAAAATGAAAAAAATACACTGAACCCACAGACATTGCCAACATCCTAGCTGACAGGTTCAGCGCAAACATCTCCCCCCCCTCCCCACCAAAAGGGCAAATATCTATCCCAGCAGAGTGTTGCCCCCCTGACATCTCAGATGCTCAGGTAAGAGCTGCCCTCTCCAAAGCAAAAAACACAGCATCAATGGGACCAGATGGTGTCCCGGCTGCGCCTACATGAACTCCAAGAAGAGCTAAACCCAAACATAAAACTACTGTTCAATCTCAGCCTTACTACAGGATATGTACCCAAAGAGTGGCGTACAGCAACAGTGGTCCCTCTCCACAAAGGTGGTGCCTCAATGGATCCTGGAAACTATCACCCCATAAGCCTGACTAGCTTGGTCTGCAAAGCTATGGAAAGGATCATCATGGACCTCATAAATAAAGATATTGGGGACCTACAGACACTGGATCCTACCCAGTTTGGCTTTGTTAAGGGTAGATCCTGCCTTTTAAACCGGGTTGATTTCTTTGAAACAGTCACTAAGGCCATTGACGAGGGGAAGGTGGTCCACACAGCCTATCTGGACCTCGCAAAAGCCTTCAATACAATACCCCACTCAGGCATTATAGATAAGCTCACCAGCTTAAATATAAACCCCTATGTCACTAGATGGGCTGCAAACTGGCTCAAGGACAGAACCCACATGGTTAGAATTGCTGGAGCCATGTCAGACTCCAAACCAGTTACAAGTGGTGTCCCACAAGGCTCAGCCCTGGGACCTCTCTTGTTCGGTATATATTTCTCGGAGGTACAGGCCAACACGGAAGGACTGTGGCTGACCAAGTTTGCAGATGACTGCAAACTGGGTGCCATAATCGACATTCCAGCCGACACAAGCATCCTCCAAAAGGGCCTCATAGAAACAGGCAACTGGTGCCAGAGCCATGGCCTCAAGCTAAACACCAAAAAGTGTATAGTCATCCCCTTTGGCAAAAACAAAGTGCCCACAAATTACCACATAGGTGGTAATCCATTAAGTACAGAAGAAGTAATTAGGGACCTGGGGACCCAAGTTGATGGCAATCTCTCATTTGACAACCACGTGGCCAAAGTGGTTAGAAAAACTTTTTATATAGCCCACCTAATCATGAAGGAATTCACATCTAGATTAGGGGAGGTGATCGTGCCTCTTTACTCATCCCTCATCAGGCCCATAATTGAGTACAATGCCCCTTTTGGGATGTACCTTACCAGACACCTGCAGCAACTGGAAAGACCCCAAAAGTACCTCACCAAGAGGATCAAAGGGCTCAAACAGATGCCATATGCTGCCCGGTTAAAGAAACTCCAGCTCTACTCAGTGGCATACCGCCTGCTCAGAGGTGATCTGTGCCTGACGTATAAAGCTATGTCCAACCCGGAATTAATGGACATGCTGCACCTCAGAAAATCCAAATCCCATCGAGCTACGCGCTCGAGAGACTTGAACCTCAGCACTGAAATAAATAGGACATGCTGGAGGGACAGATTCATAACCCAGAGGCTCCCTTCACTCTGGAATGAAATCCCAGTCCAGGTTAGGCAGAGTCCCTCATTGACTCTCTTCAAGAGGAATCTTGATGAGTGGATGGGAGATCGTAGGTTTACCCCGGGTATCACTTCTGTGTCACTGTTAGACAGAGGCACAGTATACTAACCTCAAAAAAGGGCATAGCAAAATTATTTTAAAATTGGTGGCGAAAGCCAAACACACTCTGGCTAGGCTTATAAATGCCCTAGGGCAGATAGCCTAGTATGAACCTATGAACCTATGAACCTATAATGGGATGGGTGGCAACCCTATTTCCTTAAATTCCTCTCTTTTTAATAGGTAGCTGGGAAAGTGCCAGTGTTTAATTTTTACTTCATTACCCCACATTTTTATCTTAGTTTTTACTGGTGAATGATCTAATATCAGGTTGACAACAATCTCACATTTGACCATCATGTAGCAGCAGTGGTCAGAAAAGCCTTTTACTTGGTTCATGTCATAAGTAAAGGGATTGCATCCATAAAAAAGGAGGTTATTACCGCTCTATACTCCTCCCTCATTAGGCCTATAATTGAGTATAATGCCCCGTTTTGTATGTACCTCTCCAAACATCTGAACCAAATGGAAAAGCCACAGAAATACCTCACAAAGAGAATCCATGGCCTCCAACACCTGTCCTATGTGAACAGGCTCAAATCATTATCACGCTACTTGGTATCATACAGATTGCTCAGGGATGATCTGTGTCTCACCTTCAAGGCAATCTCGGACCTTGTCTGCTAGAGATATAGCTGCAAGTCTAACTCCTCGCACATTACCCACTTGAAAGGCCTGAATCTAATATATGACATCAACAAAACCTGCTGGAGAGACAGTTTGTCTCCCTGATGCTGCACCATCTCTTTAATAGAGTTCCCATACACATCAAACAGAGTACTTCCCTGACCCTCTTCAAAAGCAACCTTGATGAGTAGATGGAAAACCACAAATTTGTCCCAGGGGTTCCACCTGTGTCCCTCACTGACAGGGGTGACAGGTGCTGACTGAGGTTTCTTTTTTGGGGATAAACTCTTAGCTAGGCTTGTAAGAGCTCCATGGACTCCCTATGATCCTATGATATAGTTACTGGTTGTGTGCCAAAGCCAATTAAATGTACATGTTCTTGTGAAAAATAATTTTTACTAGTCTAGCCCAATTATTGTATCTTGGGGAATATTACGCAAATTCTCTCTGAGTTCCTACGACTGAATTCACATCTTCCATACCAAATATTTTCATAAATTTCTTCAAAAATCTACCCTCTTTTGTTATATTTCCCTTCCATGTCCCCTAGATGTATCTACATGTATATTCACTGTTGCAAATCAAAATTCCACTTCCCACATATAAGTAATAATCATGCTGAAAGCTGATTATTTCTTCCCAAATTTTCTTAAACTCCATAACAGCAGTTTTAGTGGAATATAAATACATGCCAGCATAATCATCTTGCTAGTATCTCCTTACTACCATAAATCTACCATTATTATCTTTACTCCTCTTCAATCACTATTGGAGTTCATCTAGCAATTAGTTTAATTATTACCCGTTTTCCTTTGTCCCTGATATTCTGCTGAATACCTTTAGTGAAATTCTTTATCAAATTTACACACACACTTATTTCCAAATTCATCTCCTGTAGCATTGCTATTTACACTCTGCATTTCTTTATGAAATTCAATACTCTTACCTTTTTATCTAAACCTTTAAGGCCATAATGTTCCAAAATAATATGGATAGTGTAGCCATTATGATAAGAAGTTATTGTTCCCACCTATTATACATGAAAGCTTTTTTAAATGTGTATTTTCCAACTTTTGTGTTCATGCACACATTAATGTCTAGCAGGTTGATCCTTTATACAGTTTCTTGTCATCTTCATTTGAACTTATGTCACATTTTTCAAGACATTTTGTTTTATTGGAAAACCTCAAGAAGACTTTCTCAGAACACACCATAATAAATTAACTTAAAAGAAACACACAGAACTATGAACATCTTCAAATAATGAAGTTTAACCCTCCTGATAGGAACAATTGCCCTGGATTGACAGCTGTGTCCACAGGCATTAGTTAACCTAAAATTAAGATTGCCTTTGGTAAGATGCATGCTACAGGCTGTGCTCCCACTTACACTGTTAGTTGTCATTTCTTTTGTTATCTCTTTTCTACTCCCAGATGTAAAAAAACAGCTTGTTTGCTTTCAGAAAACATTAACTTTTAGCCTTATGAAAAAATGCACTAGCTATCTTTAAATAAAACATAATTATATGTTGTTCCAATAAATGAAGTGATGTATTAAGTCTGATATGGACACTGATATCTTCTATTCACTTCCAATAATTTCAGATTTTTACTGAATTGTTTGTGCCTTTTACCTTTAATTTTTTTCATTTCCTTCAGCAAATCTGATCAGAATTCTAAAGATTTATCCCTGCACCTGTTGTCAACTTGTCACCATGGAAACACAAGAACAGAATATACAACTGCCCTCAGCTGCAGATTTTTCAAATCGCACTGAATATTAAGCTAATACCATTGCATATGCAAGAGACTCACTTCTCATGGCATTCATCAAGTTTTCTTATTTTTTAAGACTACTTGCATACAAAAAAACATGTTTTTAGATTAAGCCAAGGGCATTAATCCAGATGTTCACCTATGTAAAAGTAAGACAACATTTCTTAGCCCTACATATAATATAATCATTGCACTTTTACAGCTGACCCCCACCTTAACAGCCCAAGATTACAGCATATTAACTTAAACATGCTTTTGCCCAGCCTTTCTGCTTTTTTTAAATTGTAATGCCAACATTCCTTAAAAAAGGGTACTTGTTTGCTTTAATATGTTGATCTCATGCAACAGTCACTGAAAAGACTCACACTCATTCCTTCCTCATTTTAGGTACCCCCTGACTACAAAGTACACAAATCTGCTTTACTATATAACATGCTGTTTATGCATTGAAATGTTTTATACAAATACTTTTTTACTTTGTGTCTTTCTAAACATTAATGACATGAAGTGAGGTATTCGCTTTTTAGACCACCCACAAGTTTAAGAAAGTAAATAAAAATCTAATAATGCTCAGCCACTTTTTCTTGCAAAACCATATTTCACAAATGCGATTGATGCTTTACAGTCTCCCATTTACTCACTAATTTCAATGTTGATGGTGGTCTTCTTGCTCATCTCCAGCTCCCAGCACCAGACTCTGGCTCATGTCCAAGGTACTCCCCATTCTTCTATGCAACTTCTGTGCTTTTTTCACTTTGCTCAAGCATTTTATTCTGGAACATTGGTAAAGGTCTGACTGGCAAAGTCTCTCTATGAGCTTTATTGTCAGAAGAATGAGAAGTAGAGTACCTTTCTGTTTGATGTCTCACTTTTTGTTGAACAAACCTTTGCACGTCCTCCTTCGCTTGCTCTGCATCAAAAATGTCTTTGATCCTCTGGGGAAATATTCTGAAGACAGCTGGATATAGCAGCTTGACTCTCATACCTGCGTCTCGACATTCCGTGATCGCTGGAATAAATGTGATTCTCTTCTGCCGAGTGTACAGCGAATAATAATTTTCCACAAACACTCTACTGTCTCCAATCTTTAATGCTTTCCCCTTCTGCCAGTTTTTTCAGGATCAACTCTGCTTGCTGGTATGATTGCATCTTTACTAATACAGGTCTTGGCTTCTTTCCCATGGCCAGGTTTGGTGCATACACTCAATGTAACCTTTTGGTTAACAAATCCTACTGTGGAATACCAGTTCAGTTGCTTATATATGCCTTCATAAAATGAATACAGCTTATTTCTTCCGGTTTCCCTGGTACAGCAGAGACTCTTGGGTTTCTCTGCATGCTCTGTACTCTAACTACCATTTTTTGAAATAGCTCTTCTTGAGAAGTCTCATACATAGACAGCCTTTTCTTCATTTCATCCTGATTTTTGTTTTAGCAGTTCATCGGAATAAATACATAAAGCTTCTTTTATTTTTTCCAGCCTTTTGTTATTTGAGTTGATATATTCTTTCATTGTTTCATTTGTTTTAATCAGTTCTGAGTACATGGGATTTATTTTTCCTCTAAATTACCGGAAGACATATCTTTTTCCA